>NW_009637326.1:27241-58307 GCF_000690535.1 Cariama cristata | reverse complement strand
CCCCCCCCTTCCCCCTTTAAGAAATAAAAAGCAAGAAGCCTGAGTTAAACTGGATAGCAATGGTTGCCCATTGAATCCAGAGTCTCATTTCACTTCGCAGTCTAATTAGATTCTAAACTCTCGGCAGCGCAGATCTCAGAGTTTACCTGTTAGTTATGTGCCAGGGATGTTGCTGGAACTACAGGGATGAATAATGAGATCTAAATTACTGCTGAAGTGTCACCTTTGCTCATTACTATGCCAACTTGAATTCAGCCCTATTTGCTTAAGTATTACAGAAATTGGAGATTTATGCATGGCATTACATACCATAAATAATGCAACATCTGCAATCAGGAATGAGTGGTAACACAATAATTATTCCAACCATATTCCTAATGTCAGTATTTCTGGATTGTAATTTCAATGCTATATTCACTGCAAAAGCTTTAAGAACATGGCTTTGCTGTTTCACCAGGAAAGCTTTGGCTACTTTTCTAAATACTTTATTAACGTTACTGTAAATAAAACAGGATTAAATAGGGACTTGCCTATATGTCATGGCTAAACTTTAAGCCCTGAAATACAATTCTGGGGGCATCCGGCAAGTATCAGTGAAGCAATCTTCCCCTCAAAGATAAAATAATGAATCTTCATATCAGTATTAATCTAACCTAATCATTAACTAGTAAAATCTTTGATTAGGAAATACTGTTTCTAGCTATACTTTAATTAACAGATATTCTTTGTCCTAGGGTTAGGCAGTCCCTGAGCTCTGTTACAAACACACTTTATTGCTTCAAATGGATCTTGGCATTTCAAAAAGCCATTTTTGAAGTCTGCTTCCATACAAAAAATATTAAAAATATGTTAGCTAATACACTCTAATAGCCTAGAGTAATTAAACACATTTGAAGGGAAGCAAGAGAGCTTTGGCAGTACAAAGAGAACAATGCTCTTATATATATGAGAGCTGTGGCAGTGCTGCCTTCTCCCAGCCCATCCTTTTAAGATAAAATATTTATTAGGCATTGTGTCAGCAGCTTCAGCTCTGTTTTGAAATTCACAAGTTTCTGCTACAAATACAAGTCTTCCTACTATAGCACAGAATGTTTTCCTTTAAACAGATTACAGTATAAACTATACACTTCTGCAAGGTAGTAGTTTAAGTGTTAACATACTTTTGGCAAATACACGTGAAGAAGGCAGCACAGTTGCAAAGAGTTTTGTATTATGACTGAACATATTTTAAAGCAAGTAATCATCCCTCACATTAGCTTTTTGTAATTATACCATAGTTGCTTTTATAATATGTCTGGGTGGGGTGGGCTAGCTTAGCTCTCATCTTAAAAGCAGCCTGGTGGCTTTCACTCAGTAGCACTTTCTTAAATGACAGTTTTACCCAAACATTTATTAAATTCTCTGGTTTTGGTCTATCATTGCTGAGTTCAGAAATTTATCTGAAGGAAAGTAGTTAGTTACTGCGCTTGGTTACTACGGGTACTTTGCCTAACTACAATTGCATTTTGTTTTTGTTTTTTTTCTTCTATGTATAGTTTCCTATATACCTCCTTAGATAACATTTTAACTCATTTTATACTAGTAATTTATACAACTTGGGGGGTGAGGTGGGGATGACAGCTTAGGAAAGCAGTTTGGACCATCATTAAAACAGAATAGAATATAAACTCTGTGTTGTGTCCTGAAGCCTTCATCTCAAAAGGTTCTAAAGCAATGGAAGAAATATCCAAAATGAGAATCAATCACATCAGATTTTCGTCTGTCATCGGAGCAATTCTTCCCAGGCACTAATGCTTCAAGTCAAACATTTTTCTCTAAATGTTTACTAGCACCAAAAGTATACAGTATGCAGTCAAGCATCTCACACTTTGCTGCCCTGATAAACAGTCTCACGAAATTCAGAAAATGAAAAGGTTTAAAGGTATATCCCCGCAGTTCAAATAGTTGCAAAGTCTGCAGATGATCAAAGCTGTATTTAAAAAATGGTCTGTAAACAACTAGCTATCCAGGACTGTGAAACTGGAGTCCACAGAGGCACGTTTCAGACAACCCTAGAGGAGGAGTATACAAAAACGTAAAGATGCAGCACTGGGGACTATGAGTTTCCACCTCTTCACGCCAGATCTAGCAAAGCACTCTGTTCAGGGAATGTGTTAATTGAAGAGGCTGACACAATGGCTCCAGAACTTCTAACTATGGACGTTTTCCTTGGTCCCACCCTAAGCTTGAAGCAAGAGAAACCAAGATAAGACAGTCAAGTGCAGCAGCTATGAAAAGAAAAGGAAGAAAACAGATTTCTCTTCTCCTTTCTACCATGATCCTCACAGAGTCACTAGAAACTGAAAAACGACGCAAATTTTTAGTTTTCATGACGGAAGGTGTGTCAATGAGTTGTTAGATGATATCACATTGGTGTTAGCAGCACACTTTTCCACATTAAAATGAGAATGCTGAGGCCAAGTAGTTGTGACAAGCTTTACCTACTCTCTTAACGGTCATTCTTGCCTCAATTAGATGGGGAAAGAGATATCCCATTTTTAATTTTTCTACTTCTTCCCCACCTCCATGAAACAGAAACACTGAGAGACACTTATCTAGCTTCAATCATGGGAACCTGGGCTCCTTATTTAATGTTTTCTAAAGAGACAGGATAGCAAATACAATCACATGTATTGCTCCCAGTTTTGACTGAAGTTGTATGGCATCAGTTCTGTACTAGTTAGATACACCTAATATGTACAGAATTGCAATATTTCATATTACACACACGTGGATTAAAATAAAGGGTATTCCTCAGAGGTATGAGGCCAGACAAAATAATTTCACATGTTCCAGCCGCTCTACAAAACACCAATGCCTTACAACAACATGCCCTCTCCAATCCACTCCCTCTAATACTCACCTCTGGTAAAGTAGAAATGTTGTTGTTCTCCAGGTTCAGCTCATCAAGTTCACTGCATTTTGCTAAAGACTTCGGAATTGCTGACAGCCTATTGTACCTCAGGCCAAGACGACTTAGACTGGACAGATTTCCTACAGGCAAGAGACAGGTATTAATATATCGTTAGATTAACACAAAGGCACAGAACAAGGTTTGACTTCTGATTCTTCTGTTGTTGCACACTCTACACTCCAAACTTTTCATATGGTGAAATGGCGCTATCACCCCAAAACAGGACATACACAGATGACAGTGCTTTCCAACACTAAAGTCAACCATGCAGAAGTAGATTGTGCATATTAGATATTCTTCTTAAGTTGTGCATAATATGGTAAGCAAGCAAGGCTTATGTCCTATTGTAGAAGTCCTTCTATACGGATCTTTCTACCAACAAAAATCTCTATCATTTTCCAGATGTCCCCAAAATGACTTTTTAAAATTACAGATAGTATCATTCAATGCCATGTCTGATATTACCAGAACTTGGGCATACATCACACAGCTCAGGTCCTGGCAAAACAACTTCCTCTTCAGAGAAAAAAAAACCCTTATCATCCACCAAAAGTAACAAAGTCTTTAAAAAGTGACAGAAAAAAGTTTTCTGAATGATACTGAAGGAAAAGTCTGGAGGAAGTCTGCAAAAATCTCAACAACAGTGCATGTAAAAATATTTCTGAATATTGCCAGGCCAGTTGATATGTATTTCTGTCAGGAAAAAAATTCATGAGAAACTTGCAACTTGAAAATTTCCCATCTGAAGCTCCCTTCAGCTCTAACCTTTACCATCTAACAAGTACTCAAGACCAAAATCAACTGCTTAAGGATGTCTTTGAACTACACAGTGCTGTGACATTTAGACTCTACTGCAGGTAGTAAGACCTTGAACTTCACTGAAAAGCCAACCAGCAAATAGAACAAAGAACAGTGCTTAGTCTCTGGTTCATCCTTAGGATCAGAAAATGTGTCTATGCACCTCTGTACATCGCACCAATAGAGCTTGTAAATAGATTCACACAATCAATCAGTTCCTTGCAAGACATTCACTATTTTACATTCATTTTTACAACCACTCATGGCACAACACATTTGTTCTGCAAACTGAAGTACCAGAAAGACACATTAGAAAAGAAACATAAGATTTAACAAATGGCAGCAAGAATAACCAGAAATAATTTAAAAAGATGAAGGGAGCTTAATATGTATAGTCTTAACTACTCATTAAATGAAGGCTGTATTAATGTCTATGCAAACGTACTTATACAAATGTTACTGGAACAGAGCAAACAAAGAAGCAAATGTAGTGTATGAAAAATGCTTAGAAGCGAAGGACGAAACAAAATAAAAAGAAATGGAGAATGAAAATTAATTCAAATGCTACAATGGGATCTGCTAGACAGAGGAAAAGTCTCAACAAAGGAAGTGGCAAAATACCTCTTTCTTCAACTTGGTCAAAAAATACTGTAAGAACTTTCTCAAAATATATTGTAAGAATGACCCTACATCACTGAGTAGCTGGGAATGTAGCTAATAAAAATGATTCACAGTAGTTACTAAAATGGAGATTCGCAAGAGCAGTGAAAGTTAAAAAAAAAGCAAAAAAAACCCAAAAAACAAAAAACACAAAACAAAACACCAAACCACAACAACACAACAAACAAACAAAAAACCTCCACCAAAAAACCCCCAAACTTACATAGAACAAAAATTATCCAGGTCTTACAGATCAAGAAAGAAAAACGGATGAATTTTCAGTGTATATCTGATATTTAGCTAACAAGCTTAGTAACAAATTTCACTTAGTATCATCAATAACTAAACAAAAGTTAAAAGAACGGCTAGCCACCCAGAGTTGCTTAACTAGTAGTATCTCCCATCAGGATTTTCAGTTATATTTTTTAAGAAGTGCTTTATTTCTGAGCAAGTATACAATTAGCTTTTGCAGAAGCAGCAAAGAAAGTCTTCCCTTAACCAAAAAAAGGCATTTAAAATCCAGGGCTATCAATATTGTTCTCCAGCGCACAAATCTTCATCTTTTGAGGTTAAACCCTACAGTGCATATACACACTAAAGAGAGTAATTGAGACCTATTTTCATCTACAATCCAGCAGTATAAAGATGCACACTTGTACACAACACAGCTATTTCATGCCATATTTGTTGAGATTTGGCATTGCCAGCTCTATAGGAAACTGGCCACACTTAACACAATAGACATCCTACTGCAAGGCACCAAGACCTTTAGGATTCACCGTTCTAGGGATGAACAAAGCACATCCTGACTGCATTTCTCTGAATTAATACTTTACTAACAAAACGAATTACAAACTTTACACAAAATATCAATTTACTGGTTTTTTTGTTTCATTACTTAAACATTGAGCTGGATGTTGATCTAGATTTTTCAGGCAAAGAGAACAAACGGGGAATGGCTCTAGCAGACAGCATGATGCCAACTGTTGCTTAGCAATACAACGTCGCTATGCCAATTCCCAGATTGTGAGCACAGGTTGTATGTATATGGGTCTCTTCCTACCAGCAACGTGGCATTTCAGAAAAATGAAACAAGGCAGCCATTAGAGAGTGTCAAACTGTACCATAATTTTCCAGGAGAGAATGACACGTTGGCCATCCTCATGGTATTATCAGAAAGGAGGCATAAATAGCAGCTCCCAGTAATTTTTTCTTATCATAAGTAGCATTTCTCAATAGAACTTTATCACTGTTTCTCTACTAGTTATCTTTCTCCTCCATGGGAAAGGCATGCAAAGGCATAACAGAAGACACATCCTGCGTGTACCACGTTCCCTGTGACTGTTTTACACACCACAGCACTAAATACAGTTATCCCTAAGAACAAAAGCACCAAGATTTCAGCTGGAGTTTCATCAGTAGCACCTCTCCCACTGCTCCTGGAAGGGCTGTCCTGCACCCAGCTGACGCAGGCAGTAAGGGCCGCCTTCTCATTTCAAGCCAGAATTTATTTATAGTCAACTTATTGCCATTTAGTCTTCTGTCAACAAGACTCAGATATCTTTTCATTGTCATCAGCGTTCATATTTGCACTTCATTGTGAATGCATCACGGTGAGAAACCCTTATCAGGTTTTATCTTCACATGCTGGACAAGTCAGATCTTAGTCTCCTCTTCACAAAACCCAATGATGCTCAGAGCTCTTCCCTCTCCTCAGTGTGTTAAACCTTGCCTTTTTTTTTTTTTCTTTTCTTGTAAAAACAGTACAATGATGTTAATATTTGCCTCCATGGGCCAGCCGCCAGGCAGCTGGCTAACACGCTCAGGCCTCTTCACTGGCTCTCTGACCACGAAGTGACAAACTCTGGCTTATAACAGAAACTGTTACAAGTTGCTAAATAGCACACCTTGCACATTGCATGATCAAAACTGATCCCATTTACAGCTCCCTGAGCTTAGGATTACCCAGCTGATATTTATATTCAGAGCTGCTTTACAGTGTCTGCACTCATCTCCATCTTCTCCAGTTCAGCTACTGGTTTCTGAGACGGCACTGTATTACGTACTCTGCTGATGTGCTGTCAGGTTAAGTCTAAGAAATAAGGCAAGGAAAGTAACAACTGATCACAATCAACTCAGACAGTCATCAGGATCATTTGTGGTTGTACTTTTGTGACTGAAACCATAGCTCAGCGGTTCCTCTAAAACAGCCCCTCGCAGGTAGAGTGACTCAGAAAATGCAGCACTAGATGTTCATGAACATGACAGTTTGATAACCACAACTGAAAAGCAGCTACTAGCAGGAAAAGCAACAAGCAAAACCCCTTCCCACTTGTTTTCTTAGGGAGCCTATTAGAAAAAAACCTTGTAAACTCAACTACCCCATCCATTGGTACTTTTAAAAATATGATACTAAAGCCTGACTAAGCCCTAAGCTTATGCCAGGCCTAAGAAAAAAATGTTTTAGTTTAACTTTTGGGGTGAACAGTCACTCTTCAGAATCAGGTTTCACGCAGCCACTTCATTCAGGTCCATCTTGTCACTAGCAAAGTGCACTAAGGCCCATCAGTGGGCTCTCAGGTTTGAAGCAACGTTAAGTGCAGAATTCATAATCACTTCACTGGAGTGATTGCATGTCTCTCTCAGGGTTAGCTGTTTGATTTACACAGAAATGAATTAAAAATACTTGGAAGCATGCAAATCCAGAAACATTAAACTCTGTTACTATAAAAGGGACTCTAAATAGACGGTTTAAATTAAATTCTTTGTTAAAGGTACCTCAAAAATATTAATCAAAGAAAAAAAAAGTGTTTGCCAATTCCAAAGCAAAGGGAAGACTAGAAATAAAGCAGGAAGCCATGCTTACAAAACCAGACTTTTTAGAAAGACCACTTGAAATTATTCTCCAAGTAGGAGAAATATATCTCTCTTGACTATTTCAAAATCAAGAGAAAAAGGAACTAGTATGTTGAATAACATAAAGAAATCCAAATTCTTAATTCAAAGTCTTACCAGTGCTTTCTAAAGGGAGTGACAAACACTGTCTTCTTCTGAGATTTACCACACCTCTTCCTTTCCCTCCCTTAGTTAAAATAATCCTGCAAATTCCCTGTCCTTTGATGAAGGGCCATTACTTAGTGTGAAATGTTACTGCATCATTACTAAAAGATGGAATAATTAGTCTGTTTTATATAACTTAGTTCATCAAGTTAGCTTGCTATCTCGATCAGTGGCTTTCTCCTAAATAAACCAGAAGCATCAGATCAGTTTAAAAATCTGTTCACTAGAGAAAACTCTTATGCAGATAATGTTAAAAACACAAATCGGACTTTCAAGAGCTGTGCACATCAAAACCCAGTAAGACTGTAATCAAAAGTATACATGAACCTCAGCACACAATAGATAATTGCAAGAACTTGGTACAAACAACATGGCACTATTAAGTATTTCTGATGGTCTAACTTAAGTATTCTTAGCTTTTGATTTGACTAAACTTTGCACACAATGAGTAGCCACCTATTAAAGAACACTTTTTACATGACCGCACATTACTTCATAGAGCGCTGTTCACTTAATTCACTAAAGGATCTTCTTCTAAGAAAGAGAAATTGCTGTTTTGCGTACAAAAGGTACCAAATGTCATTTTTAACAAATAGAAAGCAACAGGTATATCCAAAATTAATAAAAATGTTTTAAAAAAAATAAACTTAATGTCACTTTTTTAAAAACCGTACATAATTTAAGCTTAATAGCCCACATCGCATTAATCTTGTAGTGAGAATAACAAAGATGACAATATGGAAGAAAAAGCCAAAAGATCTTCAATGAGTATGTTACAAAGCAGGTGGGACCTAAGGGCATTAAAAGAGTTGAAAATTGTATAGGGGAGACTAGACAAGTTAGAGATGGCCAGCTATGGATAGAGATTAAACACTGTCTTCAAATATTTCAACAGTGCTCCTAGCCTAAAATAGGCATAAGTCAGAAGATGCCTGTATCACACTTCGTGCTTACTACATATTAGCTTTTCCAGATGCCGGCTATATTCTATGACAATTGTCGAACAGTTTCACAGATTTTTAGGTGGAAGGAGCTGTTGACATGTTTAATCTAATCTCTTGTCAGAAAGCAAACCATTTCCCCTGATAGCCGTAGAGTAAAATGAAAGGCTTCAGATAATCTGTTTTAGTTGCATTTTCAGTTGCATTCCACAAGCAAAGACCATGTCTACTAACATCCAACACTGCGATCGCGCAAAATGACTGGTCCAGCAAGACATCCTGAAGGTGATCTCAGTGAGGATGTTGCAGAGAAAAGCAGAACAAAATCCTATAGTTGTTACTCATCTGACCTGGGGGCAACTCCTTCCTAAACCAAAGCCTATAGATTTTTATGAATGTAAGCTTGTATCGCCAATCAATCATCTGAGAGACGTCAAATCCTTTCTACAATCTGCAGGGATGGAACATCCCTAATTTTTAATATGCTCTGGTTAAAGGCTGATGTTTTAGGAAAACTGGGAATGGGGACAGAAAGGTGGTGGTGGTGGGAGGGCACACACTCTGGAAAACTGCAGAAAAGAATCGTTCCTGATCAACTACCAAAGCCAAACCATGAAATGTAATCACACTCTTCCAAATACAAAGGTATAGTTGAACACAACACAAAGCTTGACTGAGGAACTCTGGATTTTACTGGCTTAACAGTAAAGTGATTTTTAGCGTATTTTAATTTTTCTTTTCAGTCACCAGTATCTCCTGATATACCAGGCCACTGTAGGAGGCAGATTCAGACTCACAAATTCCAAGTGTCAGCAGGGTCCATGCTTAAACCAAAGTGCATTATCCTCCTTACACAAAGTCTAGGGATTCTCAAAAAGATGTTAGCTATTAGAAAGTTATTTAACATGAATTTAAAATTAATCCCTACCACCCTTACTGGTTTAAAAGCCATTTGAAGAGAGCAAGGAGATTTCCCTCTATTTTCAGTCTAACAGTATCAACCAAAGACAGGTTTTCCCTCATTATTTCAAGATTAAGGCTAAAGTGTGACCATGTCAGCAGTTACCTATTTTTCAACTCTGATTCAAGATCATTGCCAACTGCATATGTGTGAAAGATGCAAGCAAGATGCTGGCAAAACTTGAGTGACAGAGGCTCAAGTATCTGACACGCACCACACACAACACCTGCATAACGCTAGACAGCACAAACTCTTAGTGACATGTTTCTGAAACTAAGTTATGAAAAATTCTACTTCATTTAATATGCATTCATCAAAATGCATGTAACTAATAGACCTGCTTGTCTCGATTCTGATGTGTCCCTTTGATTCACTCTTCCCTCGTGCCTGCTTCTTACATAAAGAAAATAAGATTATGGGTTCTTTCTTTCTGCAGTGTACAAATCATTCTGAAAATGCTGAGCTGCAGTACAATGTATCTGTACATACTGGTCTCTGCATCTAATGACTGTGTCATGGTATGCACGTTCACTAAAATAAACTGTGCCCATTCTAGAATTACCAGGAAGAATATCCAACCAAAATAGAAAATAAAAAATATTTTCATAAATACACATAAAATCAATAAACTCAGAATTAATAAGCCAATAGAAGCTAGCTTAACTTTTACAAAGAACCAGTACATATGTATTTAGCTAGATCAGGTTCACATTGGAGATTGATTTACTAAAATGAAAAAGGGAAGTTATAATTAGCTGAAAATGATACAAAAATACAAAAACACTTCACATTGCAACAGAGTCAAATGCAACAGTTGGGACTTATTTCGAGTTATCAATAAAAATGTTGCATTCTACTCAATTCATACTTCATACAGTAACACAAAGTAACTGAAATCTATTTTATTTAATTTTTCATTGGTAGTCTTATTTTCCTTTCAATTGACTATTTAAAACCTTTCTGTGAAATTAAAGATTTATACAAATGTAAATCACATTTTAAGAACAGTTCATACCTAACTGGCAATCCAGAAAAAACATTAACCTTTCCTAAGTGATAGATGTGTTTAATTTTTTAAGTCTGTCCTACTATATAAATATGTAAAATGTGTAACACATAATCTTAGCTAATTAAGGAATGTGAGAATTATCGTACGCAGAGCATACTGTCTTCTCTCTGGAAAAAAAATGCCCAACAGTAGATACCAAGAGAATAACCTCAGAAAAGGGAAAAGCACACCCTGAAACTTCCCCGAGAGCCAGGGGAAGATTCAACAGCGTGTGGCTCCTCAGCAACTTCCTGAATTTAGAAGCAACTAATACATTTTTCTTCTGCATAATTGTCACGTTGCCCTCTGAGCTTTTAGCATCTACAGCAACCTGTGCGAACACTGAGACCCAAGTGTGTCCTACACATCGCACGCAGTACAGTCTGCTTTTTACTGGTTTGAGGTCAACACCTCACAGCTTTGCTTCATCCGTCCGGTTCTGCCATCGGAGAAGGCAGTGAGCACTCACTTCCCCCTTACCTTCTCCTGCCACTCACTATTTTCTAGCCAATTTCACTGCTATACATTTACTAAGTCTAGAATCGAACCCAACAAGAACCAGAAGCTTCTTTCCCTTTACGAGACCACCATGAGAACTAGCAAAGGCTTATAATAACCTGAAAATTAGAATAAGAGTTGGAGCCACACCCTTCCACCAGATAAAGTAAAGGCCGTGCTTATTGCCATTACCCAATACTAGCAGAATCTAATTAAAAATATTTTATTAACAGCATAGTCCAAGAACGAAACCTTAGACGAAGCACTGAATGCTGATCAGATCTCCCAATGGGACCGTATGGAAATGGGCTTGATCCTGCGAAGTACTGAATCGTCACAGACCAAAGTACTAGGTCATGTGCTGAAATTTTAAGACTATGAATACTGCCATCAAAGCTGGAGCAGGAGCCTATGCACTTTGCTCCATCAGAATGGTGAGTAATTAGTAACATCAAACCCATCAGTCACGTATGAACATCACCCCTGAGCACCAAGGGAGCTGCAGGTGCTCTGCTGGGTCTCACCAGAACCTGCGCATTTGTCAGATGTTTCAGAATAAGACTTCTCCAGTTTTTGCTAAGCTTGCTAAGTTAAAATACCATTTTTAAGTAGTTCTACTTTTCTACAGAAATATCTTTACTAGGACTTCTAGGGACTTAAAGCTCTCGAACACAATTTGCATAACCTGAGCAGTACCAATTACCTATGCCCGGTTCTGGTCACGATGCTTCATGTTTTATCAATTATATGTTTTAAAAGCACAACAGTGCTCTCGGAGGTACACTGGGGCTAAACGGGTTAGAAAGCCTAGTTTGTAGCACAATTTCAACCAGCAAAAATGGCAAAGCTACTCCACATAATATTTGCTTTCACAAGAGTTGTGATTTCAGCTTCTGAGCTAATGTGTCACAGCAAAGGGCAGGAGCATAGCGCAGGGCTTTGAATGTGCCTCATTTTCCTAACCATGTCTTAGGAACAGTGCCATGTCAGACACTGGAAAGTGTGTCCACTGACGGAATTTTTTGTGCTTTTAAAGCATAATTTTGGAACATTTACAACTGACTATTCTTTTTCTTATTAAAATGTCTGTTGCCTTAAATGTCCATGAATATGGCACATCTGACCATAATCAATCTGCACACGTAAACGCACAAAACTAGAAAATTACAAAAAAGATGAAGAATCTGATTTTTTTTAAAAGCTGTAATTCTGTTTCTGTTGAATTTCTTTCTCAAGTAAGTGTTTCTGTGCTTTTAAATAAGAAATTGTGAACACATTTGTACATAATGCTAAAATTAAAAGTTCAAAGAGGGAACACTCACGATGTGTTATTTGCAGCACAAAATTTTCTAAGCTAGTTTGTAATCCAAAGAAACACTTTACTCCACCCAAAATTTGCTTTCTGTGGCTCAAAAGTCCAATTATTAATTTTAATATAAATGGTATATTCTTCAGCTTCTTTTATATATCTTTTGGATATATTAGTGTGCCAGCTAAATAATCAAAGACATTGTGTAAATAAAAGTAGATCATAATTTCCTGCCCCCCAACCCCCCAAAACAAAACAAAAAGAAACACCCAAAAAACCCACACATGGGGGGGTGGAATCTGCCATTAAAACACCGAGTAGCTAAGATCCCACTATGATTTTGATTCTAGACTTGAGACTCTTGGAATGTGCTAAGCCGTTCCACAAAGCTCATTTTTCTTACAGGAAGTGATCTAATATACAAAGTACTTTACAATTTTCAATCAACAGAAATACAGATATGAATGTATTAAGCCAATATCTATAAAGCAAGACATGAGGTCACTTCCTGACAACTAATATCTAAAATCGACATTTGTTACTGCACGAAAGCATGCTTATACAGCGCTAGTTGAAACAAGAACTTTGTATTTTTACAGAATGGGTATATTGGCTCTGCTACCTCTGTAATCATTGCTGATGCATAATCCCTTCCCTGCCACTCCCCTGCATGTCACCCTCCTACATCCCTTCCTCATAGCTCCAGCACATTTCAGTACAGTACTGTTAGAACACAAGCCTTTCCCTCTCCCCCCCCCTTTTTTTTTTTTTTTTTTTAATTAGCAGATTCAGAAATCTTTCTGTGGTAAAACCAAAACTTGGTTAGATAGTCCAGCAGTGAATTTAAGAAGCATTTGCAAGTTTTTTTGTTTGGTGGGGTGGGGTTTTTGTTTTGGTTTGGGGGTTTTTTTGGGTTTTGGGTTTTTTTTGTTGTTGTTTTGGTTTGGTTGGGGGGGGAGTTTCTTTTTGAGGGGAGGGAGAAATAGAAAAGGAAGGGGGCTGTTTGTTTTTCAAAGCAGCTTGACAAAAACATCCCTCTCAAGGAGAGGAAAAAAAAAAAAAAGAGGCCTCCATCAAAAGGGTTATCAGTAGGGGAGGAGGGGACAGACCTAGCAGTAATGGAAAGTCTGTTCCACAACAGGAGACTCAGAAGCTCATAGTACGTTAAATATTTATAACCAGCAAATGTACTTGGTCTTTTTTTGTACCCTCTCTGCGACCCCCACCCCAGTTTGACTAAACTGGGGAAACATTAACAGCGCCTAGATATTAGGCATACTGAAACCTAGCAGCGTGTAAATGTTGCAAAAGCTGGTTGTGCCGAACACCAGGTAGATACCCTGAGTAGGGGAAGAGAGAGAAGCTGGAGGGAGGGACGGAGAGGCCAGACAGGCTGTCCCTCAGCCACGCTGAGCGACACGCGTCAGGCGGCCATGCGCCATTTACTCGCTGTTTTTTTTCTCAATACTCAAAGTCTCTCACTGAACAATCCTAACCACAGAGCAGGCTGTAATCTAAAAATCAAGCCACAACTTGCTTTAATGTTGAACCAAAACTGCGATGACTAAGAAATAAAGCCAATGTTGCTGAACTGGCTACAGCTGCCTTTTCTGTAACTTGCATAAATGTAGGTTGATCGTTATCATTTAAGCTGGAGTTTAAAATTTTTCCCTTCAGTATTCAGTTCTGGCTGTTTGTGAACTATTGGTGGCATAAATACTGTTTTCTGATTTTAAGTTTTTACTCTAAACATAAATGCTCAGCTACTACACGTTGGTCAATACAAACAACAGGTATTTTCCAGCAGAGCAAAAACTGAACTAATGTAAGGTTAAAGACACAACGGCGCACTGCTGTCTTACCATTATTCATCTGTCTTTGGTGGTTTGTTGAGCTATATAGCATTGATATTCAGCTCAGATAAGCATGTAAAGAGACAGCTATATACATTTAAAAATAAGTTAACTTCAAAACACTATAAAAACAATGCAATGGAAAAACAAAACAAATGGCAGAAATCCAGTCCAACCAGGTATGAATCTGACTCAATAGAAACCACTTAAGCTTACAATAACTTTCTGAAGAAACAGATGAGTCCAAATGATCTTGATTGCATAGTCAGCAATTTCCTATCTACCACAAATGACTTAACTGCCTAAGTAACTTTGTGCTTCCCCTACCCAAAGACCTTTCCCTGTACGCACAGTCTTGCAGCATACTATAGGTAAGATTTTTGTGGCCCTCTGAGAAGCTCAGTGACTGTCAGTCACTAAACAACTCAGTAAATTGTACTACTATTCTGCACAAGAATCAACAGTAGTGGTCTATAAGCCCTGACAATGGAAATCTCACACTTGCTGAGATAATTTTTCCCATAATTAGCAGTTTATCCAGAGAACTCGCTTCATAAATATGCTATGTACACTACACAAGTTTTACGTAAAATAGTTTTCAATAAGATTTACAAAACAGCTACAAAAATAAAGGCTGTGCTTATGAACTGTGTAAGTTAGATGCAAATTCCAGATGGAATGGGATCTCCTAAGTTTAAAAATATCATCAATCCAGGAAGGAAGTTTATCTCCAGTGGATACTTCATCAATGTAAACTCTGTTCAGGTCAAACTTTCTAAACAAAAACCCACAGTAATGCCACACTCAACAATTTACTGCTAGAAGAAAAGCTGGAGTGTTGTTAAGTGGTTCCTCAACTCTTCTGCTCAGTCACCCTACTATGCATTAAAGTACGTTAATGAAATGTTCAACATGAAATACTGCTTAAGTGATAACGTTCACTCTTCTGAGTATGTTCTGGTGACAAATAAGAGCTTAAAATCATGATGGCCTTGATTTTTGTCTTTTTAAAATCACAGCATGCATCTTGTCCTGCCATCTGTTTAAAACTGATTTAATTAAATAGGAAAAGTCCTATTTTGTTGTTTCATCCTATATGAGATTCTGAAACCGACCAGGACAGTGTTTACTTCAGTTCATTATTCCCAATCTAAGTTGCAAACCCTCTGTATTTTATTGCATAAGAGCATGATAACTTCATGGACTTGTAAGGTTTTTTTTTCAGTCATTCTACCAAAGAGTATAAAATATACATAATTTATTTAAAACATTTCTCTTTTTAATTCTTTTTTTCTTTAGCCAAAGATGTTAAGTTAAAACTATCTGCCAAAATATTACATGGCAACTATGAGTCTTTTAGCCTTTTACTCCTTTATATGCTGAGTTTCATTACAGAATGGACAGACAAGCTGGAGACATTTACTCATAACCACAGAACACCTTAAATCCCAGTTAGAAGTGATGGATTTTTTATTTTTTTCCTTGTAATTTTCATTCTTAGACGATGCTGCAGTCTGCAGCACAGTTAGATTTAATAATGCAATTCAGAGAGCTAAAAACTACATTTAAGGTAACACACACATCATGCTTTTAATCTCAAGTGTGAAGCTGCCTTGAGCCAAACACCAGTCATTCTACAGTCACCAACCAAATACTCGTTCTTAAATTTGTTCCTTTTACTGAACATTTTGAAATAGTGATTTATTTTCTCTTCTCCAGCATCTTCACATACCTATGGTTTCTGGCAGATCCAAGAGCTCATTGTGCTGCAAGTCAAGGTTGGTAATCTGTGTGCAGCTTCCAATCTCTTCTGGAAGATGTTCAAGCTGATTGTGCGCTACATCCAGCGTTATGAGGTTACACAACTCACCTAAACGCACAAAGAAAACCAAAACATCAAGTTCTTTAGTGTACAGCTCTAGACAATGACTTACACACAGAGATTAATAGAATCAGACAGATTTGGGGATAATCTGAAAAAAAATATTGCTACCATAGAGTTATACATATAAAATAAGGCATTACAGGATCATAATTTGATCAGTCAGATCTAAAATTCAATCAACAATTTTGAAAAACTCAGATAAAGCTTTTATAGATTCTCGAAAGAAATCTTACTTACTGATTGATTTTCTTCTGACAGTTCAAACTGTGGAATATGAGTACAAAACCTATACCTCACACTTGTTTCAGGCTGACCAGAAGTTTAAAACATTACACAGTAAGTGAATTGTATTGAATTTTGAGAAATTGAGATCTGTTTTTATACCATGAATTACTTTCAGGCACAAAATCAACAATTAAAGAGACATCAAAATTATTTGGCTGACAATCTAGATAATCCACACAAAATCCTAAGTGCTATTTTTAATCACTTTTAGTCATCACGAAAAAGGCAATATATGATAAGTAAACTGTAAACCTATTTACACAGGTTATTATATTTTATAGATGCAAGCAGAGCTATAGCAAATAAAAGTTTGTAATAAAAGGCTTATCTGTTAAGCCTTAAAAGAGATTGGATTCACTTAAGAGTTCAGAGCTACTTTACACTGAACAGCTTCATTCCTGACATTTACACATTTAAGTTAAAAGTACAGCAAGGCACAACTCTCTACATACAGTAGTTTCACTTATTTTAATGACAAATATACTGTGTTCCGAGCAATAGCTTGTTGGGTTTTAAAAGTGTGTGCATGAATGCAGGTGTACGCATTCACATTATTTGCATCTGATGGAGGTGAAATTAATGCAAATGATTTGAACAGCTTCAACTCTATCCAGTAAAGATAAGGTCACTGTATTTGTGTATAAGAGCATGACTCGGTGAGCAGCAAATTTGGAAGAGCAGCAAATTCCTTTTGAGGAGCGAATGTCTATTTTTAAGCTTCAGTGTTATATCTTTGACACAATCCTTTAAGGATTTTCTCATAGGCCTGCGGGACTAGCTTGGGCAAGTTCTGATGTGCAGAGTGTCTACCCATTAGATCAGCAGATAATCACAAATGGTAACTTAATAAATCGTAAAACATTTATGAATTCAGACTCTGTATTGAGTTGCAGGTGTCATATAGCCAGAGTACTTACTATGTATCAGGAAACAGTGTGAAAGGCCAGCAAAAAAAAAAAAGCCAACCCCAACAGCTTCATTATTCCATTTTTTTAAAGATTGTTAACATATAACTGATCTTATTTCTTGCATTTATTAACCCAAATTGGGATGTTTTTCTAGAAACTAGGCAGATGGAAATGTGAAGGTGGTGCTTAAGCAGGTCCTCCATCACTGTGTGCGTGTCCCCTCTCTTAAGTCAGTATTGAAGGGTATTCCAGGCAACCAGAGTCAACAGTCAAACATGCTGTATCCAGCACTGCATAAACCACACGTTTCAATGCCATTAATATACAGAAGAAAGCAAATTTAGCAAAAAACTAAGCAAGAGTTAATGTTCTGCAGTATGAGAGTCTTTTCATTATTCATGAAAACAAGTGGGCAAAGTGTAGAAGGCAATACAAGGAGGAAGAAAAGCTTGAGGAAGACTTCAAATTCCCTCCCTTTAAACAAACAAAAAAAAGAATGCCACAAGTCTTTACTAAGATAACTGAAGAAGCTTCACGCACTTTGGGGCAGTAGTTTTCACTTCACGATTGCCATTTTCATTTGTTTTCACTTCAGACCTAAACCACTGATGTCAAATATGAAATACAGCATAAATTTCATTTCATCACGCTGATTTCTTATTTACTTGACTCTTTCCACTCTACATCTGCTGAAGTCAAAAACAGACTTGGGTTTTTGCAGCAACATCTGCTGCACTTCATTTTTTTTGCACCTGCTGAAAACTTTGACAACAGCAAGCTACGTGTTTGAAACAAACATCTTACTAGGTAATTCTGGGGAGGGGGAAAAAAAAAAAAAAAAAAAGAGATGCCTGTGTATTTAGACAGGGCAAGCTAACACTTTGGTTTAATTTGGATAGCCATATTTAATACGGTTATATTAAAGATGCAGGCATTATTTTTAAAAGCAACACCAGTAAACATTTAATAAAAATTTTGAATGTTAAAATAGATTGAGGACTGCCCAACAAATTTCAGACTTTAGAGCGAAAGTTAAAGCCCTATCATGAAGTACAGTGACTTAAGGAAAGCAATTTCAAGAGATACTATAACATTCAGCTTTTAATTCACATTGCTCAGTAAGGAATCTTGCTCTTGAACGTGATAATACTTATGGTTTGACAGCATCTCATCAAGATGTTCTTTTTTTCCCACCTAAGGGCAGAAGGAGAGGGGAGGTGAAGGGCTGTTGGCATTGAAATTCTTTCAATAATTTAACTTGGATTGCTGAGGCACAACACAGAGAGCGTGCAAGTCAACAAAAAGCACTCAAGGTACATTTCTCCTGTTGTTCTCCATGACATACAGAAAAAATTCTTACATCCAATATGCTTAACAAGGTGAAAAACATTTAGGTGGTGTGGTAGAGGCTCATCTTCATACGCAAAGGCACGCAGAGGACCAGCACGGGGTGGGAGAACCCAAATACTGGCTGTCCCAGGAGAGCCATCAGCCCCACGGCCAGTGTGAGATCCATCAAAGTGGGTAAATGGAAAGGCTCTCCAGAGCACCTCACAGACTGAGGGCTGTTACTGCATATGGGGCTTGAACACCTACTATGAGGCACGAGGAGGAGCAACTTGGGATGGTAAGAGTTGCTATGAGATCTTTAGGGAAAGGGAGGAATCCATGTGGTTTAGGAAGGACAAGTGTGGGAAAAGAGAGAGAGAGGGACATAAAATGGTCCAGTCCTTTACAAACCAATGCTGGTCACACCCTGTGGCCCATCAGCACCATCTGCCCTGTCTTCTACTTAAACTCTATTTCTAACTGTTTTCCTGGGTGAGAGGCTCTTCTGTTCTGCATGCATGGAGGTCTGAGTACCACTAACACTGCAGTTAACGTGACCAACACTACCGAAAACATCCCAGTACGTGGGACCAGAACCACTCTGGGCATGGGGAGCGCGCTGCCGCCAGGCCAGCAGCTGAAGAACAGGGGCAGCTCTTTCACCAACTGACTGACGGCAGTGATTTACCCCATGAATGGACACACTGTGCACTTCACTGCTGCACAACAGCAGCTCTTTCAAAAATTATGCCAGGATAAACACATGGCATAAACAATTGATACAACAAATAATGATCTGCAAGAACAAAGAGGTCAAACTTAAGGCCATCTGCACAATGCTCTTCCTAGGAGCCGATGTAAAGCCAGCTTGTTTCAGTGATTGAAAGTGTCCTTCTGGTCTGAACAGTGGCAACTTACTGAAGGAAACACTTCTCAAAAAAGGTGAAAATAAGTTTCACCAAGATACAACTAAAACCTGGTATTTTTGCTTGGCCACGGTAAAAGAAGCACATGTCAAAATCAAAAAGAAAGTTTTCCTAAAAGAAAGATTTGCTCAGGTACAAGAAGAAAAATGGCTAATGAGTGAAGAGCTCATGATCTTACTCATATTAAATGAATCAATATTTGCTCTTTTCTGGTGTACTTCATAAACTTTGCTGAAACACATTTGTATCTTAGTCAATTTAACAGAAATAAGCCAGCTAGAAATGTGGTGCAGCTCAAAATTAGGCTTACCCAGAAAGCAGTTTGCTAAAGAAAAACCCACGCCTGTTCACCACATGGACAACTCCAGCATGACTTCACCGAAAGACTGTTCAAACACCCGAAATCACTGGACCAAGTCAAGCACTACTTTAGGGAACTACTAGTCACAGGGAAAATGAGCTAACTCTTTTTGCCACAAGTAATGACCTAAATAGACAAATCTTAAGCTCACAGTAGGGAATAAAGGATTCTCTATGGACTACTACTTGCAGCTGTATTGAAGGGACAAGCATTCTCAGGACAATTAGAAAATAAACTAAGAAGGTGCTGGGGTTTGTGGTTGGGTTTTTCCTTTTTTTTTTCCCCCTCCTCTTTTTTTAAAAAAAAAATACTATATTGCACTATAATTGCAAGGGAAAAAAAAGCAATTGAAGCTCAAAATCTGTCAAGAAAGCAGACAGACACTGCACGTACTAGCTGGCTTCACAACAGAAGATTCTGAAGTAAAATCAATGCCCATATGAAATACATAAAGCAGTTTCTCTATAAATAAACTTCATAAAATGGTTAGTTACACCCTATCATGTAGTTTTTAAAAACTTGTATTTTATAAGGTTCTACAAGATAAAAGTTTTAGACTATTCACATGCATTTTTCAGATAAAATAGTTTGTGAAGGGCCCCAACCACCTTCCAGTTAATAACATTGTTAAAAATGCAGCTAAGTATACATCTCAACAACCCTTAAAAAACGTGGGGCGAGCAATCACCTCACTGTTGTTCTCATACGTATGGAGACTAAATGTTATAGTATGACAAAGCTAAATACACCTGCTGAAAAAACCCAGCGTTATGAAATTACTAGTATTTTCTGCATAATGAGGCAGAATTATAGTCTCATTACATGGCCAACCTTGAAAGCCTGTTATGACAAGAGGACCAAGCTACATGCCCTGACTTACGTAACTCTGAAAATTCTTCTTGGCTATTTAAAAAACAAAATATGGCTTCATTACATAAAAATATAAAAGTACACACAAATTAACAGTCGTATAGGGAGAGAATACAGGTCAGTAGCAAAGAGGCTTCAGTGTCTCCTACCACTAATTCACTCAGTAGGCAGCACTCTTGGATGGCAAACACAATTTGTAATATAGCCTGTTTTCCACTGGATTAACTCTGTGTCTGCCCATGCTTAAGCAGATTGAAAATTATGAAATCCTTCACAACATGATAAATCCTGGGCCAGATGGATGACACAGCAAGAGGATCAAGACTCTTATGGAAAGTACAAGGAAGAGGAGAATGCAAGTATTGGTGGGACTTCAGGCTAGTGTGTCAGAACACTGGTTGTAAGCTAAAACGTAAAGAATACTTATCCAAAACCAGCAATGTTGGGAACAAGTTACAAGAAGTTTTCATAACTTTGGTAGTTATTCATCTCTCACTAGGTTCTCTGCTAGCGGGGGGGAAAATTTTCATCTGTCTATAAAATTCTTTGGGATAAGTGTCCTGATTTTAGAAAAAAATTTAAAACAATTTTACAGTTTCAGAATCTTTTCCCTCTCTATGAGATTTCAGTACATTACTGTAACAGACAGCCTGAACTTTTTGCTGTGCATTACTAATTGCCCAAAAGAACAGTTAAGCAGTCAGTGCTATTTTGAATTATTACTGCACAACTATAACTTACACAGAAGAGTTACTGAGTAGAAAGAATGCAATTTTAGTATGGTCACAAATGACTTATGTACCAAAGTTAAAATATTAATAAGTAAGAAATAAACACAGTAAAATACTTAGAATTTGCAGAATGCGCAACAGGATCTAGTTATGGCATCCAGTTATGAGCTAAGCTCAACTGAAAAGAAAGACTCAAAATTTCATCTAAAACAAGATTCAACAAGACACAACAGCAAAACACTTTTTATTTATTGTTTAGAATTGAAAGTAACAAATATAAATAAAATTTAAAATGTTTTCAAACAACATTTGAAACATGAAACGTAGAAGAAACGGTCTTCGCAAGGGCTCAAGGCAGAATTTGAGCTGGGCAGTAAAATAAACCAACAGGAACCTCATGAAGTGCCAAGACAAAGGCAAAGTCTTGCACCTAGCATGGAATAACCCTGGAAAGCCGTAGAGCCTTGCACCAGTCGGTGAGGAATCAGTTCTGCAGGACAGGACCAGGGGGTCCTGGTGAAGTTGAACCTGGAGTCACATCTTGGATCCTGTCCATTTTGAGTGTGGAAGAAGTGTGCTCACTCTCTAAAGGCTAACCACCTACTGGGCTGCATTAGCAACGGCAGCCTGAGGGAAGCGATTATTTCCCTCTGTTCACCACTTATGAAAGTATTCAAACAGTTAAAAAAAAAAAAAAAAAGCTTGACTTCTAACAAGCTGTCAGTATTTACTGGAATTACACTTGGGGCATCATCCCAATAAACTCTGCAAGTAGATCAAAAAGCCAGGACTACTTAATCATTATCCTAAAGCCAGTCTGAAAAAAATGTAATCAGGAGGAATTTGACCGGCTGACAAGATGAAACTGCGTCCCCACAAGAGCTTTCACAGGAATCAGAACTCAGACACCACCAAAGTTGAAGTCAGCCAAAATCAGGTTCTTCACCCTTCCTGCAGCCCAAGAAAGCAACCAGAACTGGATCAAATACACAGTCATTTTCTCTGACTTCTAGGGAGCAGCACACATGTATTAATTCCTATATTTATTCCATTTCTGTTCACAACTTCATGCTTTTATCACAACAGAATACAAAAGTATAAAAAAAATATTCGCAACCGCTGTGTTGGCAGACATTAGCACGCCAACTAAGCCCAGGAACACAACTGGTTTCTTTCAAATTGCTGAAACAGAAGAAGGGGTTCTTAGATACAAATAATGTAAATAAATATTTCCATATATTGTCTGGTCTGCTAAAAAAGGGGGAAATGAAATTCAGAGCATCACTGAAAAGCTTTGCAACTAACTAGTCATTTAATAAGGAGGCACTATATTCAGCATGGAGTGAGTAGACATGAACTAATGCAGCTGCGTACATCTGGTTTGCTGTCTATGCTACTGAAAACCAAACAGGTGCAAGTGTTATGAAAAAGAGTTTCAAAGTAGTGAAGAAACCACAAATTATCTAAATATTGTGTAGATGGGGGAAGGGAAGAACAGAAGAGAGTCTCAGAGACATTCCAAGTCTGGTGTAGGCAGATTCTCTGAATTACAATCTAAAAATATTTCCCTTGCAGAACAGCCCTGACCAGATTCTCCATAGAATAAGAGTTGCATTCACAGTGAGAAAACACAATATTTCGAGTCCTAAGAAACTTGCAGAAACTATGCAAATGTAATTTCAACTGTCTTAACAATATTATTACTATTTGAGCTTGTGTGCTAAGACAAAAATACTCAAAACTGGTATGAGATGCAACCTTGTCTTTACAAAGAAAATACAATCAACTTGATTGCGCAAAACAATTCCTTCAACACAACATGAAGGAATACAATAAAATTCTCGATACAAGCAATGCAAAAGGCTTGCTTAAGTAACAGACTGCAAATTGAAACATTTGCTTGGCCTCATCCCAAGACAGTTCCTCTGGTTTTCATCCTTCTCGTGCTGACTGTCTGACTCACCAAAGCTTTCGCATTCTTCCATTCTCATCTTCAACTTTTTGATCTCAGTGGAATGGACAATTTAACAGATATGGCAATGAAGCTGGAGTCCACCTTGTGAACTCATTTCCACAACTATCCCTCCAGATTGTGTTTTGGCAAAGCTTCCACATGGAAATCTTTCCGTTAAGGTTTTTTTTCCATGGATGCCACCAGAGATTCAACAGCCCAGAGAACAGGTAATTTCTGCATTTGTACTCGCTATGTATATACATTCAACATCTGCCTAATAGTGACCTTTTAGTCAAGAACAGCGTTCAAAGCAAACTTGTGGAGCTTGCTAAGGATGCAAAGCGTTTATAGGAGTTTAAAGGAAAAAAAAAAAAATAGTCAAGTCCTTGGAAGAGGAGACTACTGAGAAGTACTAAAGAGACAAGCTGCACGAGACTCAGGAAATCCCTGATATTTAAATAGCTGGATCTGGGAACGGAGTCAGGTTAAGGTTCCTATATACACTTACCCTGTTTTTATGCAGACATTTGCTTAGGGTTACAGTCAGAAGCACGATACTGAGCAAGATGCACTCTGAAAATTTATCACCACTGTTAGGATGCAATTTATAAGATTAGGTTCACAAAGAGCAACATAGAGTAGCTTTGCCATTAAAAAACTTGCATCAATGAATTCTCACCACTATACATAAAAACATAACAAAAAAATCTTTCAGGAAGGTGAGGACGAGTTGATGCTACCAGGACTTCAATAAACTACACAGGGTTTTATCGAACAAGACATGGAAAGCAGGGGGGAAAGAAAGAAAAAGAGATTCTGAAAATATAATCTCGTGCATTTTCAAAGGCTTTCTGCAGACAGTAATCCATCCTTCTTCAAACCACTTGCAGTGCACTTCACATGCTTTTATACAACATGAGCAATCCTACCTGTGAGGTTTCACAACGGAGCTGTGTTAAGCCAAGCTGATTTAACAGCTCAGTGCAGGCAAAACTGGTGGTCCTGCTCTCCCTGTTCCAGTTCATGCTCTCCCACTCCTCCTCCTACCCCAGTTCCAGTCTTATCTGAAACTTCACTGATTTCAACTCACTGAAGTAATAGACAACAAAAGTGGCAAAACTTAATATTTTTCTGTTAGTTTAGTGAGATAAATCCGCTCACCAAGGAACAGCTCAGATAAGAGGCAGGAGTGAGCAGCTGGGAAGCTGTAAGGAGAGGAGGACATACTGCCCCTTTCAGCATCATGAAGCTGTTACACCTCAGCACAGCCTTTTCATGAAAACTGCCCCTAATACAGCTATTCTTGAACAGAGCTTTTGGCTAAACATGCAAAAGAAAAAAAACCCAAAGGATTTAAAAAAAAAAAAACCAAAACTCAAACCTCAGAATATGTTTTCAGTTAAATGGATTTTTAAGTATTTTTAGATCTTATTCAAACAAATCTATATTTGAAAATACAACAATGCATATCAAGACCTCAGCTTATTATGCTAAGAGAAGCCCAATAAATAACTAATAGCAATGATTTGCTTGGTACCTAGAGCCTGAATTTGCCAAGTTACTAAAAGACCATCTTCTTCCAAAGTACAGATAATATTTTTTTTAATTTTTTGGTTCACTGAGTTCAGTTAAGTAAACTACTATTTAAAATTAAGAAGCCTTCTGAATATTGAAAAGACAGGAAACCTTATTGTCATCATCCGACCTATAATAAAGCAACTGGATGCAAGGGAACGAGAGGTACTGCATTCTGGGGGGAAAAAAAAGACCAGAAACACACACATCTGTTTACTAACTATAGATAATAACACTTCCTCTTTCTCACTGAAATGTTTGTTTTAAATGCAAAGCAACTTTTCCCCCAGTGTAGTCAGCTCATTTAAGTTTGTGTTGTTTAACTACTAAAGATAGTTTAAAGCCCAAAATAGAACCAAACTTTTCCCAGCAGCTCAGTGCTCGTAGGTTCAGCTCTTCTAGGTTTTCCTCAAGACAATACATACCCTAACAGGTCAGCTGTTTTAAAGCAGTTTCCAAAATCACTTAAAAACTGATCAACTACGTGTTTTGCAAACAACATCTTGTCAAATGTTTTACCTTCACTCAGGCTTTTAAGAAATGTTTTAGAGTTAGTTTCAAGTTTCCCTAAAAGGAATCTATTTCCAACAAGTATTAATACTGTATGCTTGCACAACAAGCAGTAGATGTTCTCCATAAACATTTCTGGAAACTTATTTTGAAATCACTTGATCAGTAGTATAGTTTCTATATGTCATTTATCAAACAAGGGACACTACCATAGGATTGGAGACTATCAATTCAAAATTTAAGATAGGAGAAATAACAAGGGGAGATTCCGACAATCTCATAGTCATCTAAACACTACGCAGATCAACAGAATTTGCAGGAAACATTAACAAAAGGCATGAAAGTAAAAGGCATGAAAACAGAGAAAAATAAAAAGTGATTTGAAAAAATATCACTAAAATATAAAATTAGTTTGGCATAAAGAGTTAACAGTTTTCTACAAAAATATGGACGATCTAGTTTATTAAAGTCTAGTCAACCTAGACTCCACGAAAATGTCCAATGTAGTAGCATACAGAAAATAACTAGGAGACTCAGGTGACTTGTAGAAGATGTCAAGATACCTGAGGAATTGACTACAACTTGCTATGGACGTAACAGGACTGAAAGTAAAATATCAGCTTGGATGGAAGCTACCTCTTCAGGACTCTTAAGAATCTACCTCAAGACCAATCTTGTACAGTGTCTTCAGCAATGACTTGGTCAGAAAACAAGGGTTTTCTAGCAAGCTAGAGGCATTAGAAGAAACAGGTAACTAAAAATAATGGAAACTGTATGAAATTTAGTAGTGTAAAAAAGAGTACACTTCTACTGGGATCTCAGGGTTGACCTCCAACGGAGAGGGAGAACAGAGAAGGCAAAGAATGCAGATGTTTTAGGTGGTCACAAGAGCGTTTGCATGATAAGTCTAACACAGTTGCAATATGATCCAGATGCATGGACAGAGTTATCTCTAGCACAAAGAGGGAAACTCATCTGGAACGGTATATTCAAACTAATCAAGCATGCTCAGCATTCAAAACATAAGACAACACAGAAAATGGATAGCAGAGTGACAGAAGGAATGGACATTTTATGCAAGACTAAAAATTGTGGTCTGAGTAATGACTGGGAGAAGATATGACTGCTGTTGGCACATACAGTGGGAAAGCAAATGTAAGCAACAGAGGGAAACTGCTGCATCTAAGAATGGGGAAACATCACTGGCACAAAAATCAACTAGTCGTAGACATATCGGATGTTGGAAGAAAAGTCTCAAATATCAGAGCAGTTAAGACTCCAGGATCTACTTTCAATTTCGTTCAATAAGAGCAGAAGGAAAATAAAGTTTTACAAGACCAGAGACTAAAGATTCCTAGAAAAGTAATTAAACGGGATGATTACGTACAAATCAGATGACCCTTTATTTCAGAGCAGCAAGGTCCTTAAGTTGGAAAGCCTTTTATAATTATACAGAACTGATATTTTGTGTTCAGTGGCAGTGAAAGCCACAAGTCTCTAGCACCGGGGTAAGACTTTAACTCCATCATACTCAACACTGGCTCTTTGAGGGAACAGTAGCAACATTCTATCTTTCAAGCTAAAGTCTGGGGGTTTTGTTTTTTTTTCCCAGGGCAACCTTTTGTAGCACATCTACCTCCAAAAGACAAAGTGAAGAAAACCCAGGATTCTTTGCATGGTTGCGTACCAGATTAGCAATGAAGACATTGTAGCTAACTGCTGCAAGACTCTTCCTTGCTGGACAAGCCAGCGGGTTACATAAGCTTCGAATTTTTAAAAATACAAACAAGCACACTAGCTTACCATCAGATATGTGAGCCTTAGGACTTAGAACAATGGGGTATTTTTAAAAAGAATTTGAAATGCTCTGCATGATATTGCTTTATAAAAAGATAATGGCTTCATTTTACTTCCCGCTCCGCAGCAACAAAAATTTCTGTGTTATTTACAAGCTGATAATATAAGGGTGTTGGCTTGTATATAGTATTTAGGAACTGTATTATAACCATACAAGGGATTAAAATCATTGGGACTCAAAAGGCAAGGTTTTCTTTTAAAATGCACATGTAAAATATTGAGAAATAACAAATGTTTAAAGAAACAGGGAAATTCCATTGGAAAGTAAGAAATACATTTCTTGGCAGTTTCATTTTTCAGCTGTATTTCCAACTCAAGCATTTCATCTTTGTACTAGAACAAAGATACATGAAAGTGAGTGAGCAGAAATCAATTACAAAAGTGAAACTATCTTGTCTGGTTTTACTGTTTGAGGAAAAAGGTTTTCAAATGCCTGTTCTGTATGTCATGGTAGTTAAAGTTATTTGTGTTACTTAAACTTAGAAATCCTTTAATTAATTTAATTTTCAACTGATTCAATTGCAGGCAATCTAGTCAGTGAAATTTACTTTGAATAAAAAAGGATGCTGTTGAACATAGCGATTTCCCTTCTAAATTCTTTGTAAGGGTGCTTCTAAACTGCCTTCCACAATGAGGTGCTGACCTGTAACAAGGAACACAGGCATTATCACAACACAAATAAAGGCACGACTAACCGCTGGATACAAAGACAAAAGTAAAGCAGTTAATGTTCTTAAGCTAGGTTTTGATAGAGAACTGAGAACACTGCCTGTATGTATATCAAGACAAGAATAAAAAAAAAAATACAAAAGAAAGAAGCAAGGCACATATATGTATCATGAAGGAATATATCTGCTAAATTTCTCCATGAAACTATTACACATGATCTCTTTCAAGTCTGTTGTGAACAGATACACACAGAAATTACACACTTTAATGTAAATTTAACCATAAGAATTCAACAAACAAAATAGTTATGAAACAAAGAAGGGTCCAGCAGCAACAATACTGTCTGCAGCATCAAACACACCTACAAAAAGTTTCTAAAGGGCAACACCACACACCGGAATGCAGCATCTCACAAGTTTTTTTTCTTCACACACTAGTATTAATCTAAATTTATGCAGTACTATTGCCAGTTGAACCTCAGAAGCTGACTCTTTGCTAGATTACATTTAGTAACTGAGCCACACACAGACTCAGGTAAAGCACTAACAATTGTGTAATACATCTCAGGCACTAAATCGGCTGCAATTTCTTCAACCTATGTAGAAACCTCCAGTATGTTGGGGGTTTTTTTCCCCATGGTTTCCAGTATGATTCTTTGATTAGCACAAGATTTGAAGAGGCTGTTGGACTTAAACTGAAGTGTCAAAATAGGTCAAAATTATAATTCCTTAGTTCTCCCAGGGGAAATTCCCAGGATTGCTGAGATGCTTGTGCCAACTCAAAATCATGCTGATCAGAAAACATACCACATTAACCATTTAATTTTTGCCTAGCAAAGAAGTGTTTCTGTGGCTATAGTAGAATCCATTCCAATAGCTGCTACAGGGAGCCAAAGGCTCAGACCAAGAGTTGACAGCCTCTCCACTTCTCTTCACTCCTGTTAGCATGTGCAGAAGCTGTCTGTACCAGACATTGCTGGGAACATGATTAGCAGTTTCAGATGTGCCCAGGAGCTCCTGCCATCAAGAACATATTATCTTTTGTATCTTTCATATCAAAGTGCAGGAGAAAAAGGCAAACGCTGCTGGTTTGAAAAAGATCTATTATGGATCCAAACAAGAGCATTTCCCAAGCTTTGCAAAATTAGTGAGCACAGGAGCCAACTTCAGTAACACTTAACATACTTACGCACTTGCTTGGTTAACAGGAAAAAGGCCTGTTCAGCTTTTAAAAACAGGGTCCAGGAATTATTATTCACAGTGTTACAAGGGCTTTTACAAGTTTTTTTCCACACTTGAAGAAAGTCAAAGCAGTTTCTTAACTGCATGAAGTTTATGTTCCCCCTCCCCCTAAAGGGACTAATCTATGCTTGCATTTTAACAACTGGTGATACATAGAAAAAAAACACTCTGATGATAGACTCTCCCTTTTATGAGGCACGTACATTGTTCAAATATTGCTTGAGAACAGTGTGATAAAAATATGTTTTCCATGAAGGAGAACCTATTAGGAACAACTTAGGAGTTCCTGACATACAGCTATTCCAGCACGCTTTTTGTAATAAACTATTTAAATTAATAAGCCACTTTCATACTATTTCACCATCTTTCAAACTTTTGTAACAATGTTTGCAAAAACAAATATTATTAATTAAAAAGTCATAAGAATCATCAGTCATGCATACAACATTTGGTCACTTAATATTAAGAGTCCATGTATTAATATATTCATGACTTATAAAAGGTAGAGGCTTTCACAAATCATTAAACTACATTATTAACTGTTACGGCATCCAACAGCTTGCTCATGGTAATAGCATGTAGCTACCTATTCTACCTTGTATTACCATGGTCACACCCCTCTGTAACACGCCCATAATTTGTTTATAACTTGCAACAGTTCATAAATTATTTATAAAGAAATCTTAAAATGAAATATGTCCCTGTATCTTTTTTTTTTTTTTTTAACCATCTGGGCTATGAAGACACAATATGTGAAAGCAGAAGGCAAAGATGAAAACAAGATACATCTGATCTTAAAGATGATAGATGAAGAAAAAGGGCTTTTGTTATTTAAAAAAATTATACCCAAGGTATTGACTCCTCTCAATATAAGCTAACACTGCAACAGTGTGATCAAGAGCATAATTTTATGAAGTTATAAATGAAGAAGGGCAGCTGGAGAAGTGGCAATTTACATATACTTAACTGAATCGCAAAATGAACACAAGCATAGAATTAAACTTTCAAATAGTGTAATCGCTTACCAATTTCAGCAGGTAGTTGCTTGATTTTGTTCTCTCGTATGCTAAGCATGGTGAGTTTTGACAAGTTTTTGATATCCTTTTCCACAGTAGTTATACGATTAAAGCGTAGGTAAAGAGTGGCGAGAGAGCTTAGCCTATACACCACCGAAGGGATTTCTCTAAGTTTGTTATGCCGCAGGTCAAGCATGCGCAGTTTCTTCAAGTTATCAAGAGAGTCAGGCAAACTGGTGAGTGAGTTTTCACTCAGGGCCAGTGTCATCAGGTTCACAAGACAGCCCACCTCTGCCGGTAGGGACTGCAGTTTGTTACTGTATAAATAAAGTTCTGTTAACTGCGTTAGCTCTTTGATAGCTGATGGAAGCATGTGTATAGACCTCTTGGACAAGTCCAAGCGCATTGAATTTTCTTCCCGGCATTTATTTAGCTCTTTGATTACTTCAGCATTGCTGGATTTTTTGCGGGTACCTGTGGCTGGATTAGGTCTTTTTATCGTATTGTCCACTGAAAAAGCTACCCCAGGCTGCGTGCTACTGGAGTCCTTCTTTCCATCTTTGGCATCTTTCCCTTTGGTCTTAGGCTCCTTTTCTTTGCTCTCTTTCCCAAATCCTCCAGAGGCTTTGGCCTCCTTCTCCCTTTCTTTTGACGATGGGACTTTTGGATCCTTCTCTTTACAGTCCTTTTCTTTTCCTAGATTACTACTCATGGTGACTCGACGTTTAGCAAGCACCACATGAAATCTGTTTCTGAAGTTCACAAGAACAATTGACTGCTGAAGCGACAAGGATCCTCACAACATGCAAGCGTTGAACCAAAGGAGGAGCTTTGGAGGTGTGATACCCATTTGCTACATATTGGTTCT
>NW_009637326.1:0-27210 GCF_000690535.1 Cariama cristata | reverse complement strand
CCTAATCCTGGTATCAGGAGATTCAGCTGTAGAGATTAGAAGGTCAAATGCTCTGTATTAGTATTTCTGTAACCTAGAGGGAAGAGACGCCAAAGTTAGTGTAAATATAAAAATTTTAACTTCCAGTTAAATGTTGAACGTTTCTACATCAAGCCTGTGCTCACTACATCAGGGTAATGATTTGTCCTTCTCTTCAAATGTCAATGAAAAACCCAGTGCTAAAACAAAACTACTACACATATTGCTCAGAAGACCCACTGTAGTAGAACAGCTATACTAATTAGTACACATGAGGACAGAAAAATTCTTAAACGCAATACTGCCTTCAGTACTACATTTGAGCCACCGTCTTACGTCTTAGCAAGTTCTTAGCATAACACTGTGGTCATCGATGTGAATATTCTCTCCCCCCTCCATCCCCAATCAGTCAATAAAGATCTGCTATAATTTTAAGTGCCTGCCTCTTCAAACAAACATGTACAGACTTATTCTTTCAGCACAAAAGAGTCTCAATTCAATCTACAGTGAAATCTAACATGCTACTGTAACACGAACACTTCGCCTTGAGATCTCCCTTCTGACTCGCTCTGAACCGCAGGTCTCCGCTTTTAACGTGGAACAGAATGCTGTTACCAGCTTCCATGCTTTGAAGACACAAACACGAGGATTTTTAAAATAAACATATCAAAAAGTCAACTGAAAGCTCAGAAGAAATACTATATTATGTTTCAAGACAAGCAAAATTATGAAGGAATTTCTCATGAGAGTAGGATGTAACATATCTTTAGACAGTATTTTGAATTTTCCCCCCTCAATGCCTATAACGCAGCCTAATAAGTGAACAGATGTCTGAAACCTAGACAGCCCCACTTACGTTTTTACAAAATCATTATGCGTCACAGAAAGTAGCTTTGCTTCATGGTTCAATTCAAAATACATTATATGCCCAAGAATTTCACAATTCTGAATATTCCAGAGAGGTTTTTGAACGTATCTTTGTGGAAGAATATAAATGGTCAATCAATGGCAACAATAATTTCATGTCTCCATGTTAGTCTACCTTTTAGGCTAGAATCAACTTTCCTTCATTATGCAGCATTCCCTGATAAAGAAAGTTTGTTTGCATCTCAGAACAGTACCTTGTTTCCCCAACCACCTGAGCTATGTTAAAATACTCTTAAAACCTCCACAGGAGCTTTGTCGCTGTCCTGGCATTCCAGTTTCTGCACAAGTTCATAAAGCTTGTAATCAAAACCAATCAAATAATATTTTGCATACCTTGGCCATCAGCAAGTGCTAGAAATACAAACATTTTTCAGCAAAGCTCAAGTAACTATTTTTAATTGCACAGTTATGCTATGTCTGCTTGCCTTCAAGTATAAACATGTGCTCGGAGAACACAAAAGAGCACACTTTGCTCAATATATTCATTCACATTAAAAAAAAAAAAAAGTAAAGAAAATCTATTTAAGGGCGGTACAAAGGGCAAGCCACTTTACCTCAGCTGCAAATCAGGCTGTTTAGTATGAAAGCTCAAAAGAGAACATCCCCCAGGAGGTGGCTTCCAGTCCTTCACCCTGATTCATTACTGCTGCAGTATCACAAAGTTAGTGCTACAAACCCCGTAATATCAAAAAACCCTACTGCCTCCAGTTACTGTGTTCTGGACAACTCTGATGTAAAGGACCATGGCCATTTGCTAGCAGTAGCAAGCAACAGCAGCCTCTAACTTGGAAATCTTCTCCAATGCAGAGTTCTCTAAAGCAGTACAAGCCAGTTCCTCACTGCATCCGTAAGATTTCCACCCAGCTTTTATACCACCCATTAACCTGACCTATCCTCAAGATTACCAACCTCACTACATTATAGTTTAAAATTTGTTCTCAGCACTGTACAATCTGCATGCTTGTAAAACTTCAGCAATAGAAAGTGTAATGACTCCAAATGCAAAAACGCAGCTGACTAAAGGGTGGGAGCCTGAAATGCCTGACAACTTGTTTTCAGTTATGAAAGGTAACACAAAGAATTGAGAAGTAACACAGTTAAATTTTTGTAAGACACAGAAAACTCAGCCATGTAGCAGTGCCAGACAGTTACTGCTCCACATTATGCCCCTAAAGTGCAAAATACTCAAAGGGCTGCTGCTCTCATGAGCTTTCAATTTAATCAAATTTAAGACACACCGAGAGATTTGTTTCATTTCTTCTGTGCACTGCAGCTGAAGGAGGTTTTGAAAGAGCCTCAGAAAGGAAAGACGGCTGGAGATTAGTACTGCTGAAAGCAGCTCGGTAGTGCAAATGCTCCAAATAATCTCCATGCATTTCACTGTCTTCGTTAGCAATTACTTTCATTGTACCTTAAAAAAAAGGGGGCAGACGGAGGGCTCCCTGTTTCAATATGTCAGTTTAACATTTCATTTTCTGGTGAGGAACAAAAATCTTTTGCCTATACAAAAGGATAAAAATTGAAAAGTCAGTAAAAACATCATCTGAAACATATAAAGAAAATTCAGAGCAATACAAAGGGTCATGACCAAAGACTTCAACATCACCTCACAGTTAAAGATGTTAGGAGGCAGTCAACTTGCAGGCAAGCCACAGGCAGTCGTGGTTTTCTAACACACGCAAACTGGAGCCAAGCTTGCAGTGCAGCAGGCCTTCAAAATATACTCCTCATTCACAGTGACAAAAGGCTAACAGTTAAATGTACTGCACTTATGTCATTTTTATCTCTTTACTGAGGATTTTAAGTACTGAGACTGCAAAATGTATTTAAAATAGTTTGAGAACGTTTAGCCTCTTTCTTTCCAAATAAAGTAATTCCCTAATACCTAGAATGACTACAACTAGCACTTATAAGAAGAAAAAGCGTGTGATGAGACCTTTACCAGATGAAACACAACAAAAGCCAAGGCAGGGGGAATCACATCAAAGAAAATGCCTCGACTGGAAGAGCCTCACCTCTCCAGAGATCAAGACAACCCTAAGACACTAGCATCTCCCCCTTCCCCAGCCCACTCACCAGGGCTGAGATTCCCAAAAGCAGAAGGTCCCACCACCCAGCAGGTACCAGCCAGGTTTCACCCAGTTACTCCATGAGCAGTAAACTCCTCTGCCAGAAGGCAACATTTGTGTCTTGGTGATTCCTGTTACTTTTGACATCCCTGCAACCCTTCTTCCCCTCTTTGTTTTATTTCAGGGGGGAAAAGTCCCGGCAAGTAACAAGAGCCAGGGCAGAACCATAATTCATGAGACAACCCCTTCTCTTCCCACAAGCCTCTCAGTTGCCACACACCACCAACTTCCACAAGTGAAATACAGCCAAGCAAAAAGTCCTCCTAGCTAAATAATGCTTACTTAACCCCCCAAATTGGCCGAATCTGTGAAACAACTGTTCTAGGCTGTCCTGTAAGTACAGCATGGTGTTCTTGTAGCATAACACAGAGGCACCACAGGACCTAAACAACTATATGAAACTCATCCTATTTCTAGTATTTTGTAACTTTCAGTACTTGCCATTGCAATCTATCTAAAATTATTTTTAACATATTTGCATGCAATATAAATACATATGTGATGCTGTATGCTTTCAGTTAGCAGGAATAAAATCTTCCCATTTCATACATTAATGACCAAGTTTTGAGACAAAAGGGCAACTATGCTCAGAACTCCTTAATCCTACCAACACACATACAAATGAAATGCTCAACTTCACATAAGCAGCTCTACAGAACTTTTCTATTGCAGATCATTCAAGCTGACAGGGTTACTCACATACATCAAGTTAAGCACGTATGTAAACTTTTGGCTGACATGATCATAATTACATATACTACAGAGGAAGCTAAATATATTTCAAAAGGTTATTCATATTTTTTCAAGCCCTTTTTGGTTAAAGGACAAGAGTCACCATCAATTCTAAACTACAGTCAAACAAGCATTCATTGTATCTCAAAAGGAGAGCTTCTTTTAGAGATATTTTTAGCAAAAGGAAATTCAGTGAAATTAGCCAGTTCTGCCAACTACTTCCATTTTCCAATGCCATTCAAACTGACTTCCTGTCAATATTAATTGACATAAAAACATTTAACTATTATGTCCTGGAGAACTTGGAAAACTTAATAAGACTGTTGCTCAGCACAGTATATGAAGGAAAATAAAACTTTTAGAGATGTTAAGGAAAATAATCTCTTCCTTGTTCCAAATATTTTTTTTAAATATTCGTAAATAGCTATAAATAACCAGCATCAGAGTTTTAATTCACTCCTGAGTGTCACTACAGTGACACACACTGTATCTGACGAAACTTCAGAAACACAACTTCAGCCTAAGTTGTATCACCTTCCTTAGCTGCCTGGAAAAGAATAACACATTGATCTTGTATATTGTACTGATTTTTTTTTTTTAAATATGTACAAGTAATTGAGAAGAGATTTCAGTTACTCTGAGCAATTCAAACAATCCAAAACACTTATGCAATAAATGCTTTATAAAAAAAGTGATAAAGTAGGAACAATCATGTCTGCGATTCTAGGAATAACACTAATCTAATCACCTGCAACTTGGTAATATAAATACTGATGTTTCTTGGTCATTGCCTAATACAATACGAGGTGCGAGATAAAGGATTTCACCCAACTGCTATTCAAAGAAGGCTGTACAAGACTTAAGTGTCTCCCACCCACTACTGCAGAGCAAGTTTACTACCCCACCACCAAAAAACCAATCCACTGCCAATATTACTTCACAGCTTAGTAAAGACTTCCCCCCAATTACACCTCTGTTCATATAAACTCAAAATTAAAACTTCCGAGCAGCTTGCGTGCAGTTCTCTAATGAAATGCTGCATCAGGCGACTGGCACGAGGGCTGCAGTGGTGCCAGGGTGACCAAAGCCCATGTATGAGAGGAAGCCAGGCAGCAGGAACGACCAAAGCTCACCTCACTGATAGCACCAAGGTCCCACTGCAAGTCTCGCTGCTCCTGCTCCGGGGCGGCAGGACCCCTGAAGAAGAGGTACTCTCAGCAGTCCCTCAGTTCTCAGAGGATGCGCTACGTGTCTTGTGACTTGCAAGTACATGAAAGTTTCCTGTATGTTCACAGAGGTGGCTTGAAGAAGAAATTGTTAATTGAAGAAAAATATTCTCCTACTGCTGAAATATTTCCCTCTCAAGTGATGAGGCTAACCAACAGCAGTCTTTTCTGCCAAAGGAAAATCATCGTAGAACGTCAACTTACAAAACAGTCACTTTGCAGCCCCACTTAAACACTTAGTGGTTCTGTGTTTCAGCAGACAAAACAGGCACTTTAAATCATAAACATTTCTAATATTCTGAGCCTGTGGTATCTAAGGCATCATTTTCACTAAAGTATCATACATTACACTCAAATGAAACAGAACTTTACTTCTTCTGTAATGTAGCAGGAAACCTACAGGCCTGCATTTGAAAGGAAAATTCTTTACTACGTGTGCAATTTTGTATCATGGAACAGGAGTGATTTTTCTCTTTGTTCTCTGTTTGTACTAAACTTCACCCACAGGGCACACACCATGGCTAGGGTTTTTCAACCCTAATAACAGAAGAGGATCATTCTAAATACAAAGCATGTCGAAGAAATCAGGAATCAGCTCATACTTCACACTCTGGAGTAAGCAGACAATGATTCCACTACATAATAAAAAAGCAAATGTTTTGAGATTGCAATTCTGATCTAGGAAATTCTGATTAGTCAGACCTAAGTGGTTTTTAACAACAAGGCAGAGTTCAAATGCTATCTAGTAATTGCAGCAACACCTGTTCACAAACAAACAGGAAAAAAAAATCTACCTTCTTAAAAATATTTACCTTTTACTTAGAATAACATGGGATATACCAAAACCATTTCATATTCCACTACAACAAACACAAACACATCAATAAGCAACGGATGAAATTTGAAATTTAGCCCAAGCAGCTACAAAGACTTTCCATTCTCAATACCACATATGCAAAAAAAAAAAAAAAAGAGATGGTCACTACTTTCATTTCAAAACCCAAATAGCTTAAGCCAACGAGTCACTTGCAAACAAAGCACATTCTCTCCTACAATTTGCTAGCTTCAAACATCTGACCTACACAGTTTTCATCTGCGTAAGTGCATTTCAGCTTCTGCCGCTGCAGCCACCACAGCCCAGCTGGGAGCAAACTGCTGAATCAGTCACCAGGCGGTTGCGCGGCTCCTCTAAACACAAAACCTCATTCAGAGGTACGGAGACAGCACGGGAACAACCAGCCATCACACCACCACAGATCAAAAACATTGCCTAATCTATCTCAACAAAAGTAGTGCTCCTGAAATATGCCAGCTAGACACTTTCTCTTCTTTGAGAAGAAAACTCCTTTATTTCAGAGTACAGGACAGCCGATGGCAGCAGCATAATACTGTAATGGTTTGTGGCAGCTGCGATGGCTGGCTTGTTCAACAGAGAAGGCTGACCATTAAATTCATCTCAGTCCTGTAAATGAACGGCCAGCAGATGGTAGTTTACAGACTACCAATGTAGCCTGATTTCAGCATATCTGGATGTGACCCCACTTTCCCCCCTAATCCCCTCTCACACTGAGGGAGCAGCTTGTTGCCTCCCGGCACGCACAGCCTGAGCCCATGGAGCTGGGTAAGCGAGGAGGCCTGGACTCTGACAGCTCACTAAGCCCTTTAGGATATCTTCATCTGCCAAAGGACCGCAGCCAAGACCGTTCCCTGCCTGCTTGCCGCTTCCATGGCTGCAGAACAGCTGAGCATAACCCAGTCTCACATTGGAGCAAAGCCTGGAGGTCGAAGGAACGACTGAACAAATGTCAGACCAAGGGGGCAACAACCAGACCATTTTTGAAGGTTTGCTTACACTTTATTTGTGGTTTCTTAAATCTGCAGACACATCTGTAACTGTAGGCATCTAGTTACAAGCCTACATGCAATTAAAGTTGAAGTTACTACAAATAAGCAAATCAATTTCAAGAGGTGTTTGGAGGTTGATCGCTTTGTGCTTGCAGAACCAGGTATATCTCCCAGGACATCCCATCCCGGCTTCCGACACAACCATGCCCTTCCACAGCAAAGGCACAGGCACACAGACGTTACTGCCGGTTTCAAAGCTTTCGAATACATCTTTTCACTCACTGGTCACTGTATTTGCTGCTCTCTGGAAGTACTTCATTGCACTAAATGCCAGGCCACATACCAAACCCAGATCTATCATGACAAAAAGGCTCCACGCTAAGCAGACAGAAAGTCACCTACGCCTTAAGTTCCTAGGGGGTAGAAATAATCTTTTGTGCCCTGCCTTTGAACTCATCTAGCAAGTACAAAAATATACATACTGTGATTCATTCTATGCCCTCCAACATTATTTTTATGAAGCATTGTCTCTTTTTCTCCTTTACAGGAAAAAATCCCACTAGTTTTTGGCCGAGTTACAAAATACCGTTTCATGTTTTTGTAGAAATAGACTCTAAGAGCAAGTACAAAGAATTCTGCTAACTCCATGTGGCAGCTTATTTTAATATGTAAAAAGGTACTTTCTGCATGTGTGGCCCCCCAGCATGTACCTTTTGAGCTGCATGTCTCCGTTTCCATGGTAACTCGTTGTATCAGCAGGCTGTGTAATCCTGCATAATACATGAAATTTGAAAATCCTAACTTGCTAGATGAAACAAATTTCCCAGTCTTAGTACAGGTCCTAATAACTAGATATGCCTAAAAAAAGGTTATTCTAAATGGACATATCAGTTTAGGAAAATCCAGTTAGCTCATTTTTGTGACTATACAAACTCTGCATCTATATGGCACATAATAAATAATAAGGTTATGGCACATAACCTTCCACAAGAGCAAGTGTCCCAATCTATTCAACACTCTCCTTTGAATAAGGATCACCCTGCTGTAGCAAAAACTTACTTTCCACTATTAAAAAAACAAACAAACAAAAAACCCCCCCAAACCCCCACACTTTACTATTACCACTACGCAGCACGCAGGCACTACAATTCACATCCCTCAACAGTTCCTATAAACAAAAAAAGCAGCCTACCACACACAACTTTGTTACAAATTTGACAGAAAATGGCATCGGTCCTCCCAGAGGTGATGATGCAAATTTTAAAGTAGCATCAAATATTTTTCTTTTATTCATCATTTCCTCTGAGCAATAAAAAAAACATATCAAAACAAAAACAACCAGACAGGAGACAAAACAAGAATGACGGGCAGGAGAGAAAGTAAATACACAAAGCAACAACAAGGTAATATATTATCTATTAATTATCTGTATTATCAACAATTTATGTTTATCCTACAGAAATTGGGACAAACCACATGCTAAATCCCATATCAACTAAATAAAACATTACTCTTACTATCTAGGGTAGCGTCGTACTCTGACTCCTACCAGCAACATGGCATTATCTAGCAAAAAAGCAAAAATATTGTTTATTATAGAATTTCTCTTTGTTTCTTTGTCTCTGAATTTGATGCAGTAAGTTTGCTCGTCTTCTTCAATGTGCTTCTATGTAATAATTATGACCATTTCACAAAGTTCAGTACTGGATGACTCTCAGTCCCTTGAATTTTCTGACCATAATTAGTGACTGTGTAAGTCACAAGATCCCTCTGCAGAGGGTTACTATGCTAGGAAAAAAGCCTATCTAAGAATCAACTTAAAATGCGCTTTTAACACAATTCTGACCACGAAAAGGAGCGATTACTCTTTACCTTCTATGTTCTAGCAGACAAAGCCACAATAACTACATATTGCAGCTCAGCAGTGCAAAATATCTGGCCCCTGTTCAGTTTTTTTTCTAGCTAAGGTTATTTGCAGTTCTTGGTCTCCAGCTAAGATGAGAAAAGCTTGGACATACTTGTTTTATTGAACACCTAGTTTAAGTTCAACTAATGTATAGAAAAGGATATAGGCAGTAACGTTTACTTTCCAACTAACATACATGAGTTTGGACGATATACAAGTGTCTAAAGTAAAAAAAAATATATACATATTTACCCAGTAGTTTCCAACTATAAATCTCCTAGCTTTTAGAAGTCATTAGCATATTTTGCATCTGACTTGGTCTCAGAAAATAAATATCTCCTTGAACAGATCAGCATTCTTCATAGAGAAAAGATAACAACCATAATCAGAATCAAATTTGCTCCAATTTAAGTGTACATTTCTGCTTCATTACAGCTAAATTAAATAAAAAGAAAATTTACTCAAAAACTGCACAATGATCAGCTAGAGTTGTTTTCTTTGGGATGGCATATTTTTCCAAAAGTTTACATTATATATTTAAATATTATAGGAAAACAAAACAAATTTAGAATATTCCAAATGGAGGAAAAAAAAAAAAAAAAGATCTACACATCTTCCCCCAGTACTGTTTAACCAATGTTTTTCCAGTGAGTTTTTTTGGTTTGGTTTTGTAATCTGACCCTTTCAGATAAATGCATTTTACCTGGCAAAAGCAAACTGATTCAGGCCAAGTTAGTATATAGATAGAACAAGAGCACAAAGAAACTGCTGTTTCAGGTAACTGGACATAAGTTAAAATACCCTCATCTCTCTTTTCCAGCAAACATTTGCCTAAACATGATGTGATGGACAGCTTCTGCCCTCCACATACTTATTCAGATGCAAAAACTACAAACTGCCAAAGAGAAATGGTATTTTTCCTGTAGTATGAGTGTCCACTCCAGCTAGATCCTCATTATTAACCCCTACATTTCTCAGGTTAATTGCATTCTGCCTACCCAGATTCTGCCTGCAGTTTAAACTGGATTTTGCATTATTCCCTCCCTGTCCTTACTCTCTCGTGCTGCATTTACTGCACATGCTTAAACAGATTTGAGACTTCAATGGACAGACCACCATCCTGAACTGCTGCTTGAAATTATGCTCAACCACAGCTGGAGAAGCTGAAGCAACTTAGAAATACCTTGGGGAACTTCGCAAATTAACAGCACCATAGAAATATAGGCTTATTATACATCCTGATAAGGTGATGAAGAATAAAATTGGTCCCAAGCCTTTTTCAAAGCTTTCAATGGTTCTCCCCCATGTGCAAAACAGAATTAAACATAATGACATAACGCAGTGAAATATTATTTAAGCAAATAGATGCATACTATAGGTGATTCAGGTAGCACTGTATACAGCTATATACAGCCAATGCTCTGTGGCAAAGGCTTCTTTAATCACATTGAACTTTTTTAGACTTCAGTCCTCAAAACTGGCATTTACCAGCAACTGCCTGCCAGCCCTTGGGGGTTTTGGGGTTGTTTTGGGGTTGGGGAGAGGGGCCTTGAGCGGACATGAGAATAGAGGGAAAAGGTACAACAATTTATTTGGTTCAGCTGTTTATAAGACTGAGAGCCGGTAAAAGCACAGTGCTTTGTTCATGTCGAAGGTAATCTTAACATCGATTTCGTAACAACTATGGCGTTTTTGTTTTAGATTAGGGACTTGACATCTAAAAAAAAAAAAAAAAAACCCCAAACAAAAAAACCCACACATATTCACTTCTGGTCACTCTGAAACCTCTAATAAGAAAACTGTGAGGAATTCCTCTGGCAACAGAGAGCCGAGTATTTCATAAACCCTGAGCCTGTTTCACCTCCTCAACTCCTACACACCAACTTCTTTTGATACAAGACATTCCCACAGAGCAAGTCAAACGCACAGTAGCTGAACAGGCCTTTCCCATCCGGCTGAGACACCTTCTTACCGTCCTCCCCACCTTCCATGGTGTCACAGCAGCCACGCCAAGGAGAAAAGCTCCTGCCTGGAGCCCAGGCAAGCTGAGAAATACGGGGAAGGGAGAAACAGGCAGGAGCTGGAACAAGAACGGGGAGGGGAGGCTGGTGAGCACGTGTGGTGGGCAAGAAGCAGCTGTTAAGAAACTCCATGTAAGAGAATATCACAGATATAAAAATACTGGAACAGTCATCAGTCAACAAGTTTTCCTGCTCCTACACATTGCATGGGGAAGGGGTCTTAAAGAAGGCAAAACTATGTAGTAATTGGAGATGTATTAAATACATTCTGACAAGCATGGTCACCTACAGCACTAGAAGCCATCTCATTCACACCCGTCTAATTTTGACTGCTTTATACTGCAACTTAATTTTCATAACTTCTTAGAGTATTTTTATTTAGGTTTTACATCTTTTTTTTTCCCCAATCAGCATTTAATGAATCAGCATTACAAAAAAACCCAAGAATGACATTTGAATTTCTTGCAAGTTCATCCACATTCTTACAGATTCTAGAGACAATCCCAGAGATTTCTTTCCCAGGATAGAAGATGAAACTGAAACAAACACGGAAGCAAGCTCTGTTCACCTTCCTATGAAGGATCACGATAAAGATGAACTATAAAGTCCAGATCTGCCATGAATACTCCTCATGCTCACTCCTGCTGTCAACGACCCCCACCCACATAACACCTTAAGCCCCAGCCTAACACCCAAAAGACTCCAAACGGCACTGAATACTATTCTGCTCATAACTAGGAGCCTGATTAAAAGTTTATTTCACATACACTAACAATTCTGGAAAATGCATGATAAATTGGGTATCTTCACAGGAACAAGATGTTTTCCTTCAAAAGAAAAAAAAACAAAACCGCTATGATCCCTTCCAAGCAGATTCTTCAAAATCTGCTCAGATGAGGCATCCTTTTTTTTCTAAAAACCAAAAGGTCTTCCATGACATTTTTACTAGAAATAGTGAAAAACATGATTTCTGCGTGCCAAAAATCAACTGGCTGATATACTCTTTAGCATGCTTGAAAGGCTTGTGTATTGTAAAAGTAGAAAGTAGCAGCAATGTTAATCTCAAAAAAGTCATGGAAAAAAATTTAGACACACAAACTGAATTAACTGTACAAATATGATGCAATAATAAGCCTTTTACCTTACTACTTTCTAATAAATAAGATAACATAAATCTGAAAAACCTGATGAAAAAGCAGGCTACCTTAGAGCTACATGAAAGTTCGTATCACTGTCCCAGCAAAACAATAAAAAAACCTAAATGTACTGTATGCTTATTTATAATGAATGACATTCTTGCACCTTATTGCCCTTTGTTTTAGACAAAAAACAGATATCATTTATAAACATTTAAGTAACTCTGCAAGGAATCATCTGATCTGTTTGCGAACATTTAAAAGTTATAAGACAAACAGCTAAGAAAAATGCAACCTTTACATTAGCTCAGGCACAACATAGTGCTTCACCAGACCTGCTGGTCTCCAGATACTTGTACCTTGCAAAATCTGTACATATTAAATAAATGAACTAGAGGATTGCACTAGACAGTGTGAGCTGAGTACAGCTGATTCACTGCATTTGGATTGCCCACATCTGCTCCTCTCTGGACTGCAGTGGCAAGGACCACCCTCAGCTCCTTGCAGCGCATCCCTGGATCGCACCCGACCTCTGCAGCACAGTTCTCCAAAGCGATGGAGCCTACAGCTCAGCAGATGGATATTTCAACCACCCAAGTGACATTCACATGAGTAGTACAGGTTGAACTAATCCAGATTAAAAGAGAATTAGCCCTTTTCAAAACAACTGTAATCTAAAAAAGTATTAAGACATATGCAGAAAACACTCAGAAAAGGTATACAGACTCACAAACCAACTAGAAGGACTGAACAAATTTTAGTATGACAATATGCTCCAGAACTGTATGTTCAAAATCAGGGTACTGTATTTATATACGAACAGTATGTGGATACAAGGAGAATATCTGAGGAAGTGAGAAAAAAGCTCTTGAACAGAAGGAAAAAGAAGAAACTGAAACACTGTAGAGGTACTGGAACCTCTAAAAATAAATTTTAAAAATTAGTTTAACAAGGAAGTTGATTAACTAATTTCAACAAATACTTGCTACCTATTTGTTCCTTTTTTACTCAATCATTCTCAAAATAGTGGGAAGGGAAGAAAAGCCATAGAAAAACCACTTCCAAGGAAAGTATAAAGGATCAGAAAGAGAGAACAAGCACGGGTACAGGTAAAACAGAGATGACAACCACCAGCATTAATCTGAAGTGAGACAGGACTACTGGGTACAGACTGCAATGAACTATAAGTATGACCCCATATAGGAATAACGACCAAAGAGCAGTAGCAGACAGACAGGCAGGTCAACAGAACTAGAGAAGACGTGGTGAGTAGGACCTGAACTGGTGTGTCCCCTGCAGCGTGGCATGGCCAATGCCACCTTCTCAGCGTACGCTCCCTTTGCAGCAAAGCACAACATGCCAGTGCTGTATTCCTCCATCCTGTCCCAAGCCTTTCTTCACCCCTCCCTTTGCTGCAAGGCAAGAAACAAACTACATCAAGTCTTTTATTGCTATGCGGAGCTGAAGGATTAGCATGTGTCTGATGAAACCTTCTCCTCTCTACCAGCCTCCAGTTCCTGTGATTCTTGGACATAAGGCTGTGCAAACGGGGGCAGCTTCTCTCACCCACCATTCCTCCTTCTTCCCCTTCTTCCATTCTCTGACAATAATTCTTCAAACAGAAGGCGGAGAAGAAGTTGCAATCTGAAGAGTTGAATATCACTTGTCTGTATCACCTGAATTCCTACCAAACCAAAAGCTTCCCTAATTCTTACACAGACAGTGAGTAACATAACTGGTCTGACAAATGTCAGTATTAAAGTGTAATTAAATGCTATAAACATGTGTTTTAAATTCCTTTTTTTAAAAATGAAGATACACATAAAATCACTTTATATTAAATCAGCATCCTATGGGGATCAAATTCAGACATGATATAAACAAAGAAATTTTAATTTAAAATTATTCTTGCTCGCTAGGGCTAAATTTGATCCATGGTTGTGAGGACTACCAGTTGGAAGCATGACCAAGAGAAAGAGGCTTTAATCACGGCCTCTGTTGTTTCACACATTGTGTGCTGTCCTCTAACTCCGAAATTCCTCATGTCAGATCTGTGCAGGTGATACTATTTCACTGCTCGCTTCCCTCACAATCAACTTCTACTCTATTTTATAGCACAAATAACATTACCACTAAATCCAGGCCAGATGATCCTTGCCATAGTCAGGCTCATTACTGCAGGCTGCATTCGGCATACTTGATCTTATGCAGCACCATCTCTTTCCTACTTCTAGCATTTATTAATAAACTATAATTTTAATTCAAAAGCTCTTCAACTCTCCCCAGAAGAATGTGATATCTTCAAGGGATGCTTTTGTGGGTCCAATTCCTCTCTTATATTTACAGTTACACCATAATTCTGTAGGAATCTGCTAGAAAATTGCCTATCCCCTTAATCCTTCGGCCATGGTACTAGTATGTCTAGATGAGGCTACAAAGTGTTAGCTAAGAAAAAGTTCAGTGCTCAAAGTATTTGTTGCCCAAATAGCCCTTCCACCCCTCCTTCAGAAAAAGGAAGCAAATCATTGCCCTCCAAGGCAGTTCTGGCCCATGGACTACTACCAAGCTATGCTGCCCTGTATGCTCCAACATAATATTCATCCTTGCACTTACAATATGTGAAGCTGCTAATAGAGATACAAAAGCTTGAACGTTAAATAGAAACAAAAATCTCTAGAATGCAACAGAACTTACTAACATTCACCACTTAGTAGATGGTACTCTTCCATGTGAATGAGAGCAAGACAAAGAAATGCAAGGTATCCATAAAAATAAATTCAGTAGAAATGAAACAAAAAACTATCAGTTTTAAAACTAAGCTTAGAAGGCTTGGGGTTTTGTTTAAGGACAAGCCTTACAGAGTTCATGTAAATCGGACTTTGGATATCTGCACATGGCACCACAAATGCAGTATTTTCAGTGTCTGGGAGAGACCAGAAAAAGCAAGAAGGAAAAGGCTGTTTCACTCTCCACACTACATTAGATCAGCAAAAAGAAAACCTGGCATCTATGAAAAAGAAAAACATCCGTTAATTAGAGTTTGATCTTTCTCCAAATTTGGGATTCAGTTATCAACTATCAGCAACCAACTGAAATACTACTACAAATCCAGTACACTGTAAAATTGGAACTGTCACAGACCCCTAGGGCAAAGGAAGATCCCTACAGGCTGCACCTATTTGGGTTTCCCCTCTGGGATCAGAAATAATTGCAAAAAGTAATTACATTTGATCACTATTTTGGGGATCTGTATTTATATACTAGTAAACAGTTGCCAAACACAGGCATAGAACTAGGGAGCAACTGTCAAAAAAACCCCAAACATCTCACACACACACACAAAAACAAACAAAAACACCACACACACACACCAGTAACTCAATCAGCAGTGAAATTAGATTATTTTTCAAAAAAAATCATTATTCAGCACAGTACTAAAGTAAAATGCAAATGTAAATTTTTACTATTTCAGCTAAGTGACACAGTGCTTTTCTTTTATCTTCTACGAGAAGATTAAAAAACTTGCACATGTCCTTACATTCAAAAAGCAAGTATGAAGCCAGAGAACACATGAATCTTTCCACTAAAGAAACTTTGGTAGGAAGATCAGCTATTCACTGTCGGTATCTCAAGAAAAACATTGAGATTTGAGACTACTGCAAGAAAACATGATCATAGTTGGTTAAGTGGTTTTTTTGAGCCGTTAAATTCTGTGCTTTCACTGAAATTTAACTATTAAGAACCTAGCAACTAAAATGTCTTCTTAGGAGAACTAACACAAACACTTTAACAAGAAGTAGAAGCTACAGCCATACCCCAAGATCAACACAGCATCTCCTGGATTTTCCTTTTAAATAGCTTTTCAAACACTCAATCAACAGATTACTGCTTAGCTTAAGGGATACATCAAGCCCAAAGAAAATAATTTCCCTAAACACAGGGGAAAAAAAAAAAATCAGATATTTCTAGAGAGCAAGACCATATACAATAAGCATGCTTAAGTCTTGAAGTCCTATTTAAAATAAATAAAAAACACAAGATAGAACAGCAAATCTAAATTGAGTTGAAAAAAAAATACCATCTGTTCCAGTTAAAATGTCTTCCTCACCTATATTATCAATAGGAGCTCTCAATTTGTTATTTATTATTTCTAGATATTGTTTCAAATATCAAAAGACTTGCATAAAAGCCATATTGCTTCTTCAAGAACCACTACATGCCATCAGAAGTACCAAAATAAAGCTGGGAGTGATCCACAAGTGAATTTGGTGAACTTTACAAACACTGAAAAATAATCCCCATTTCTTCTTTTTTTTTTTTTTTTAATGTATCTATATATAATCTCACTTATAATGGTACAATTACAATGGCATCAGCATATCAGAACACCTCATACTGAAAAGTGAACCCTACAGGAAATTAAAAGCTTGACTTAAAAGAACCAAATTCCTTGCACTGGCTAATTAGTCTGCTCTGTGATCACACGTTTAAGCTTTCATATCAGAAAAACTCATTTCACTTTGTCACTGCTTTTTAAGCTGGGATATTTTTATTTACATTAGGCTGCAAGCACTACGCAGTGCTAAAAGCTGCATATTAATAATAATCAAAACCAAACAGTACTCTCAGATGTGAAGTGCCCATGGTCACATTAGATGAAGAAAAAGGACCATACAACCAGTTCCCCCCATCTGACTGATAACAGAACTTATAGTGCTCACCAGCTGGTAATTAGACAACAAGGAAAATCAGAATCCAAATGAATCATAAGTGTTGGGGTTCTGGAATTATCATCTCTATAACAGATCAATGTAAACCTCATATTAGAGCAGCCACCTGAAAAGTGGGCAAAAACTGGGCAAAAAGTAACATTTCCAGCATTAGTTCTATTCTATTCTGTTCATCAAGTTCTGCCCATTTACTCTGGGTAATTGAAAAGCAGCACGTGTTTGTACTGGATGAATATATACACGCACCTGCCATACACATGGAAGAGCCATCAAAGTACAACCCCACAAATGCAAACTTGTTAACTAGTTCCTTAGTCTCTCATTTAGTTTATAAACCAGGTTATATAACACTGAATTTATATAAAAATCATTATCAAAATAGATATCCAAGGCTGTTGCCCATCTCACCCTCCACTGCTTGAGAAAATTGCTTAGAGGAATGAAAACTTACTTTTGACAGGGAGAAAAGGGTCTGAGCACTCACTTTACACTCTGTGCTCAAAGAGACAATTTGAAATTCAGCCCATGAGCTCTTACAACCACACACAACCCATGCAGAACCCTCTGTAGCTCATCTTCCTTTACTCATTATCTCCAAACACGACAAACAAGCCACTGCTTTATCATTGAAAAGGTGCATGAGAAAAGTTCAAACCATTATTAGATTTCTATTTAGAAAAAGCATCAGATAACAATCAGCAGCATTTTGAATGTCACACTCGCATACAAACCTTCCATACTCTCTCCTCCTACTTTTATTTGAAAACTATACCTCTAGATAGACTTGCAAACAGAGTAACTCAATGGTTGAAGCATATCGGCTACTTGCAGAAAGTTCAGGCATGCACACATAGTCTTGGTTAAGATAGATGGAGGCAGTACACCTCACGTCACCCTGGCATAAGGGAACATAGACCAGCAGTAGCAATGAGTAGCTTTCATGCTCTATACACCCTTTTGCCTTGCATTAACTTGTTTCTGTGTCACCAAGTAAGAAATTTACAGCAAATGTTACAGAAACTTATTCTGGACGATTTCTTTCTGTTGGAACTGAGTGTAATGTATTTTCACTGTTAGTTAAGTGCCTTCAAAGATGAAGAGGGACCAAAAATGACATTGTAAAAGGACAAAACAATGGGGAAAATCAGTAGAAGTCAATCTAAAGCATACTTTTAGACTCCGATGGCATACAACTGATTGGTTTATATTAAATATTTTTGAAAGACAGCCAACAGGCAGGCCCAAACAACCAACGGTGTGCAAACTGTGAAAGTCTCCCTGCTAACATGAAGCAGGTTTAAGTGAAAAAATAAGAACAGTTTTAGTAGACACTGCAAGTCACAGGAGTGAAAGCTGTGACAAACACAGATTTCTCGTTCCAAGACTTTACATGTTGAGAATAATGCATAAACATTTGCCTGAAGAGACTGAAATTCTATGTCCATAGTTTATATACACCATTAGCTTTGAAACTAAGATGAGAACAGCTTTCTTTCAGTATTAGTACAGGGGATCATTAAAGAAACAGAGGTCACATACAGACTACAACCACTCCAGGAGCCTTTCAGGCAACATGACTACTTGTTACCATACCGCATGTTCAAAGATCTAACACGCTACTCACCGTGGCTTTCATTACCGACAAAAATTTCACAGCAGTAACAGTTTCGCACCCATTTGCCTTGTTCCACCTTTCACTCACCTGGAAGGAGTGAAGAGTTTGGGGTTGGGATCCACCTCCGCTCCTTACTCGTGGTGAGCTTGGCGTGGGTCACCCGGCCGGGTGGGCTCTCCAAGGCACGTGCCGGAACCGGGTTTGAGCTCCCACTGGCTCACAGCAGGGAAGGCAGAGCCAACCCATTGCCATCGCTGCAGTTAAAAATCTTCCCTATAATTTCTGTGCCTTAGTTTCTCTACTCTAATGCAAAATGGATAGTGCGTATCACGCAAAAAGGCCAGAAGGTTAATTCAAGGCTATAAAAGGCTACAAGGTCTTTTTGATACTGTAACAGCAAGTTTAGGAATGACTAGGATTTTCTCAGGGCTTTTGAAGCAGAACACTTCACCAAAAGCAAACGTACATCTTGAGAGATGCAAGCAGCTGCTCCAGAAGAGAAAAACTACTTCCTTATTCTCCTTTCTTTCTCTTTTATTTTTACACAACCTGATTTTGAGAAAAACATTTAGATTTTCGTTACCACAGGAGGGCAGGAGCATGTAACGCTAGTGCCGATTTCTTCTTAGAGAGAGCAGAGCGAACAGTGGGAGCTGGAACACAGAAAGAGCCAAGTCAGAGACCTGGAGCGTGATGAAAATTCAGTCCTAGCAGCGGAGTTAACTGCTTGTTAATGAAGGCGTATGCATCCCATCTGCTGGCTACAGAAGAGCTGGAATGGTTTCAGAAACATTCCAAGACAGACATACCATCAAATATATGATGTGAACGTGTGATCCATACTCAAAAGTTTACCCCACTGATTTCAGCAGAGTCGAGTATAGACAGACACACACAGGCACCGAGGTTGCAGGATACGAACCGCGTCCTTGTCACACGTTAACTGTCACTGCCCGTTGAGAATAGAAATCCTTCCAGTGTAATTTGTTTATTCATTAATTCTGGTTTCAGGAGAAAGTTCTGGCTTGCGCCCAACAGCTAATTGGTTCAATAAACAGCATCTCAGTTTAGAAGAAGAGAACATGATACTAGAGTGACAGCATGTAACTGAAACCTCGGTATCTGTTTGGGTATGACTTAGGGCTTCTCAAAGAGCTGGATTGCAAAGAGCCAGTTTTAAAAGACAAGACAGTATACAGTTTAAATGGAAGAAACAACTACCAACATTTATCTGAAGACTTCTTATGGGGAAGAGAGAAGAGAAATTACTACCGTAAAAACGTGCTTAATCGTTACTGAAAACACAGAAAATAAATTTATGGATGAAGTCATGGAAAAAAAATATATATCCAGGTTGTTGTATTTATTATGTGAATTACAACTCATGGCTATAATATTTAAACTTTTGTTTCCTTCCTAACTAGGCCTGCAACACACAATACACTATCAAGAAAGCTGCCAAACAATTGTTTGAATATTCCAAAAAGCAAATATGTAGCCCACCATGAAAAACAACCAGGACAACCTGAAATCTGCCATCACCTGCACACTGTCCAAGAGTTTGAAAGAGTTAGAGGGACCTACCAGAACCAAATTTGCTGCACAAAGACAAGTTCCCAGCTTTCTTAATGCATGTTATTTACTAACATAAATTTCCCTTTTCACGATATCATCTAGAATCTTAAATTCAATATAGCTCCTGTAACTGCCAGTATTATAAAATTCTCTTTAAGAAGAAATATTTTAGGTTTTTTAAGTACTGTACAATAGCCATTAGATTTTAAAATCTATTAGAAAAGTAATTGTCACAGATTTATAATATTAACAAGAACATTTGAACTGAGGCTTCATTTAACCCATCCATCCCTTCAATACGAAAATTGTGCAAATCACTCCAAATTATGCATATTTTACAGGATTTTTCTTGGCTTTAAACCCTTTGATTGTACAATCCTTTCTCTACAAGAAACATTTTAAAAAGTCATGTCCTCTAAGTGCTACATCAGAAGCAACAGCAAAATGGGTTTTCATGGTAAGTCCTTCATATTCTGCTATGATCAGCATTTTGCAGGACTACACAGATGGATTCTCTGGTAGCCCTTCGCTTCCTTCTTTAGGAGGTCACTTTTTTGCACTATTTCTTTTTATAAAGATCTATTTTTGACTGCTGTGAACTTTTGTTTACATATTAAGCCACCTGATGCCTCGAGTAGCCATATAGTTTGCTAGTGAAGTCATTTCTCTCTGCTACACATAGTGACTCCATGTAACTAAATGCTTCTACACAGGACTTGGTATTTACGGCAATCTGAAGACGACTCCTCTCTGTGCGGTTATCCCTTAGAATTAAAAGAAATCCACAGTTCTGCTTTTCTGCAGTGGCTGACTCAAGGAAGAGGGGGAAGGGGAATATAGAAGTGTACAAAACTCTAACACCGCAATTTCAGAAATACAATAGTTCATCTAATAAAGAGAATAAGGATTATTCAGTTATTTCCTTGCCTTGGACAGCCGACGATTAATTGGGGGGGGAGGCACTGATAGAGATTATTGGATTTTTTTTTTTTTTTAATTAGGATGGAGTAAACTTCAGTATTTTGCTGGATTAGGCATAACACGAAGGAAAAATAAGACTAAAGTTAAGAACCTGAACCCTTCATGGCACAAAGCACTTTACTCAGCATCTGCAGTTGCACCATATGTATAGCTTTAGCCAATTATCTGCAAATTTACCAGAACCTTCACTGCTGTGCTATACAAGCTTTAAGTTACAATGACATACTGAATTGCTTTCTTTTGTTTAAAAAAGAAAAAAAATATCTATGCAACAGTTAAAACAGTAAAAAAGTATTCTTTGCTTTAAGTATTTTGACACAACACGAATATTTCCTCCCAGGACAGTTATCAATAAACACAATTAATGCTGTGTATTACAAAATAGATTATAACCTAACTTTCAGCACGAAAAAAATACAACAGTGAGAAATCTTATACAGAAGACTGGACAGTTCACGTGCTACAATTACACAGGTTACCACTACTGCCCGTCACAGGAGAGAAGCCTCATACCGAAGAGAGAGCAAAATCCTCTATTTGCCAAGATTTAGATGACTGGGACACAGATGAGAGAAAGGAAAAGGAAAAGAGAGAAGTCCAATTCCCTATAATCATTGCTGCACCTCAGCTACAAATAAATACCAGGCCCTGGTCTTTTTGGCTGCCAGTCAGGTATTTCTTCATAAAAGTAATAAATATGTTTATTTTCCTTCCCGGTCAACACAACATGCCAGACCAATGGATAGTTCTGACCATTCAAACTGTCATGAAACACTTCTTCAATTTTTGATTTAATACTAATTCCTATTAGGTTGGAAACACCAAAAACACAGATCTAAATACAACAAAAAATCTTAAAGTGGTTTTGCCATATTTTTGAGGTACTAAACCAACATTATCTGTAATATCTAATGGATAATTAAAATCCAAGTATGTGCAAAGTATAAATGTACTACAGCTTAAGGTTCTCAGGTGTCAGGGTTTCAAGATTATATTTATTCTTTCACTTAACGTTATTTAACCTTGTATTTTCATGCCCATAACTATGAATACTTATTATAAACTTCCAGTAGACACAAGTTTTTGACAGAGTAAGTGTTAAAAATACTGTATTACAGTAATAGGTATGTTGTTTGCAGCACTATGCAGAATACTTCATATATGAAGTGAATCATCAGTCATCATATAGAAGTTCTAAGTGAATTTATGGTTTCTTGCAATACTATCACTTACTGTTTCAGAAAACTGTTTTCATAGCTTTAGTTCCAGCAACAGGGTCATTCATCATATCCTTAACCTGAATAACTACAACCGCTTCCATACATGCAAACAAGTGAGAGTGACAAGCTACTAACATCAGATATATTTTTAAAAAATGAACATTTGATTTAAATACACCTTTCTTGCTGCAGTTTTCACAAACTAAACCACATAAGACAAAGCGAACCATAGGATTACAACTGATTATCAAAAAAATATAAATAATAGTTTAATATATTACCCTTCCCAAAATTTGACACAATACATTAATAACAAGGCTGTAGCTACAAGAAATGAATTCAAACCATTAAAAGATGGCATTCTAATATGATTTTTAAAAGTCTTTATGCATCTACTAATCACTAAGAGTCAAGTAAGTGACACTAATCACTCTTCTGCTTAACAACTTTGTAAAGCAAACTTTTGACAGATAGGTGATGGCAATCTGCCACCAGTTCCCAAAAAGTGTCTGCTTTCAGTCACGTCACTGTATGGACATATTCAAAGGAAATTTGGGATGCTTCTGGTAAAGTGAGTCACAAGTCACCAAATATTTCATCACCAAAGCAATGGTGGCACAGTATTTCGCATTCCTTATGCATAAAATATTCCCACAGATATCTATAGGATTTCTGGAAATAAATGCAAAACCAAGTCTCTAGCAAACATGTTTTGCAACCCCAAATATAGTGAGTTTAGCAACAGTAGGTGAAAAACTGCTCGAGCTTCAATTTTCCCCCCCCAAGCGCCTCTATCAACCTGTGGGTTGAAAGGAGTGGGAGACTAGAACATGGGTAACTTAAAATTGCACCTCATTGCAAACAGGCTTCACTATTTAATAAAGATGCACTTCAGAACCCCTCTCCAAAGCAATACCAACCACGAACAAGATCTGTGCTACAGAAGGAACCCATTTTAAAGCCTAGCAGTCAAAGCAGGGAGAGAGTGAACCGAGATGTACTGCAATATTTATGCAGCCATTATAATGCAAATGCGTAAGGTATTAGAAAGGCTATTTGCATTGGTGCACATCCCCTTCAGTCTATGTACAAATGCCAACAGAAAGAACAATTAGGATGCATGCATAACAAAAAGCCTCCGACCACAGGGCAGGCAGGTCCACTGAACCGGATACAATATCTATGGGATCAACAGGGCTCCATGGAAATACTGTCTGCTGGATCAGTCCATACATCTTGCTCATCCGTAGAATACGAGGCATTTTAAGACACAAAAGCACACAGAGGATTAGCACGGCCAAGGTAAGGGCAAGCTACAACCAATTTGCTGCAAGCACCAGTTGCACGTTTCTCTAGATGAACGACTGAGCTGGAGCACAGTTCTCCTCCCCAGGGCTGCTCCCCCCTGCAAAAGCCCAACGCTGCCAACAGACAAGTAGCAAACTTTCAGCTACGCTAAAAAATAATAAATAAAAAAAACAGCTATACACTTTCCTGTGGCAAAAAATATCTCCAGCATTTTTTGCAACAGAAAAGGAGGCAGGCCTGCAAATTAGGATCTAATGTACATCCACTCTGAGAATACAGACTACGCTTTTGTAGAGAAACCAAAAAGCAAATAGATACGTTCAATTCTCTCCTATTTTTTTTTTTACATGCACACCTTAACAGTAAAACAACGTTAAAAGAACCAAGTATATAGGCATGCCAGATTGTTTTAAGAAGTTCTTTGACCCTGCATCCTAGTATTTATCTACATCAATTCAGTCTCTTAACATATTCTCATACTAATCAGCATGTCTACAATAAATGATAGGCTCTGTTCTCCCATGGATTTCTCTTGTAAAGCAATACAGAGAAAGTACTTCTTCAAACTGCAACGATCTTAAAACAGTCTAAAATTAACTATGTGGTATAAAATTACTTCCTTTTTTTAAGAAATTATAAACACAGCATAATTTCTGTACAAAAACATATCCATTACCTAGAGGTTAACGATGGAAAAATTTTTAGTAATTAAAATGCCCTTTTTATCCATTGTTTTGCTATACTGAAAATGCTTTTATCAAATCAAATTTGGTGTCGGAGAATACCCAGATATAATAGTACGTTATGTGTATTTCACGACACAATCAAGCCCAAGCAATGCAGCAAAAACACAAGCAAATTAAGGTCAATGGCTAACACAGCAAACATTACCTGCTTATTATACAACCTGTTACATTTTATCCCGGTACATTTTGTAACATAGCAAGACTACTGTATCAAACAGACTAGACTGTCAGCCGGTACAATATTTGCGTAAACAAGGGTTCTTTTTATCTGTACAATCTAGTTACAATCGGCTGTTTAATCTTCACTACTGTGTCCTCCCTCCCCAGCCCTCTCTCTCACACACACACAAACCCACCAGAAAGAGAGAGACAGAAATATCTCCTCCGAGATGCAGTTGCATGCAGTAAAAATAAATACAAGGTATTACAACGACAGAGAGGAAAGCAAGCCTCGCTTCAATTAAAAGAGCATCCACAAAGCTGCTGCACAAAAAAAAAAAATGAAATAAAAAGCAATGAGCCTCGAAGCACTTTGGGTGGGAAATGCCGCTGGCCAAGCTGAGCAAGAGGGTATGGCGGGCTGGATGCGGGTACGCGTTACCGGCTACGGGCCGGAGCTGCCCTGCACTCAGGCAAAGCACAGGGCCACCCGAAACCCACCCGCTGAGGGGAGCAGGGGCGAGGTGGGCACTGGGGCCGAGCTGTCCCGGGGGCTGCAGACGGCGAGGGGAAGGGGTGAGCGCTGCCCTCCCCTCCCTCCAGGCACACGAGTTTTCATCTTTCTTCAGACACGAAGGAGAACCTGCTGCTAGAGAGAAACGGCTCCTTTTAAGCACCCACCCAAATTCACCACGATGGTATTTTGGAACATCTGAGATCTCTTAATGCAGTTTTATTTCCTTATCATCATATTAAACCTTCCTGAAAGGGAGCTCGGTTATTTGCAGAGCTTCCTCAGCCTTGCCAAGAGGGGAATCACAAAACGTGATCCTTCTCATTCGTAACAAGCAGAAGATACTTTTACAACCTTAATTCAATTAACATGCATGAGCGCCATGCACACATGCAAGCACATACATCCACCTATTTCATGGGTGCCGTATACAGGTCGGCAGCAGCCGGCTCGCGCGGTGAGAAGCTGGGACCGCCACACACACCCCGCTTCAGCAGAAGCATTCTTTTCTAGAAAGCCACAGCCAAGTAACAATCAATTCAAGGGTTTCCTAAAAGGCACACGCACAGCTATCTTCCGAGCAATTAATTTCTGTACAGAGGCTAAGAGTGCAGGAAGACAGCTGGAGAAAATATTCAACGTCTGAAGGAATCCCTTCAATCACACAAAATTCCTGGAGAATACACCCGTCAGTGCGATTTAAGTGTCAACATAACAAAGGAACGCCCCTCCCAGCACCTCCTGCCTTACAGATATGTCACGCTGGAAAGGAAAAAGTAGACCGGGAACAGCAGCTATTCGCAATCAACAGTGTTTATCGACCCTACCCTTGCCATCACCCCTAAGAAAAAATGTTGGGGATTGTTTAACATTTCTAGAAAGAGTGGAATAGAGGGATGTGGCAGAAGACAGCATCCTCTTTGAGAATTCCTTGGTATTCCTCAGAGGAGGGCTGCGGACATAAGGAGAGCTTTGTCTGGAATCATCTTTCTGTATTACAAGATTACATATAAAACTAGTTTTGCCTGATGTACATATTTTGCCTTGCCACACGTACAGAAATCCTGACGGCTGACAAACACTAGCCTAAAATAAAAGGAATCCAGCTTCAAATTAGTAGAATAATCTCCCATTTTACTCATCCAGAGCAAAGAATAATTACACAGAAAACCAAAATAGTCAAACTCAAATCATTCAACACGAATTAAGAGGATAAGGGTGTTACTAAAATTAAAATGTGTGCACAACAGTGTAATAACAAATTCATAGGATACAGTAAATCTTTTCCAAAACCAGACTAGGATTACATCAAGATCACCATACAACATATGCCTGAAATATGGCTGTAAATAAGTGGGTCTTAATTTGACCACCACCTACTTTAAGCCCTTGATTTTATAAATAGAAGCATCCAATAATGACTAGTAATTTAAAAAAAAAAAAAAAACACCACACAAACAACTGTTTAGGAGGTAAAAAGAAGAAACAGTAAGTAGAAAGTCAAACACGCAAAGAAGAAACAGTAGAAGATTAAGACCCTGAAGGTAATTACTAAAACCATCTTAATTTCTATTCTGATAGCCAAAAAAAAACCCAAGTACTGCAGCAATGACAATACTCACAATTACAACTCCTTGATCATAAATATTCTGCCTCGAAAGTGTCTGCACATGTGCAGAACCGAATAAGACCTATGCTTACATAGTCTCCTCTCAAACATGTGAGTTAAGAATTACTAGTGTTATTTCAGTACTTTGTAATTGTTTTCTCATGCATTGAAACTTTTTATTCCATGTCCACACCTGCTCCTAAATAAGCCAGTAAAGTCAAGCAGCAAGACAGTTTCACCAAACTTCAGTTCTGCTGATTTTCTGTAGAGCTCACACCCAGTCGCAATTTGAGCCAACACACATGGCCGTTCACCCTACCTAAGGTTACTACAGCTTTTTAACCGTTTCCTAGAGAAAGATACGCACAACTCGGTGAAAGGCAAAAACACCTTCTACACCCACAAATAGACACGGGCAGCTGTCACACTGCTTTCTCTGTGACACCTCTCCATTTTAAATACCGGGAAAGTCACCTGGCTAGACAGGAAGGCGACGACTTTTGAAACGAGATTCTGCCTCTCCGGCTCCATCAGAACTGCCACAATAAATACATCAGTGAAACAGGAAAAGAGCCTCACGCCTGTACGAGAGGGTGGGGGACAGCACTCACACACACAGCAGATGTAATCATTACCCTGAACGCCAGTAATCATTACCCCGAGCGTCAGTGCCACTACACACACGCGAAGTCTCTTAAATTTCTCTTTGCCAGTTGTCGGTACCGGGAGCTGGAGGGGAGGAGGAGAGGTGAGGCTGTAAAACGAAGCTTCCTCCTTTCTGGTGGTTTTTGTTGTTGTTGTTGTGGCGGTGGC
>NW_009637325.1:2735-22267 GCF_000690535.1 Cariama cristata | reverse complement strand
TCGGGGCCGCGGGCCTGGCCGAGCACCGCTCCCGGGCGCTGCTCCTCAGGGCGGCCGCGCTTTCATTGCGCTCTGGTGAGGCCTTCGCAGAGCTACAGCTTCAGAGCTGCACGCTGAAACGCTACAGCAGCACAAAGCTAAGCCGGGCTTTAATTATTTCCCAATTAACAAAGTATGAGAAAAACGGACTTGTGCAAAAGGCCGACTTCAAAAATAAACATCTTCTAGACATAACAGCAGTGTTTACATAATGGTATTGTGCAGCTCTGTACAAGAGAAATATTTGATAGTGTACTAAGCATTGTACATGTTGCTAATTTACTATTTGCTAATACCATATAAAGCAATGATAAGCCTCTGAAGAGGCTTCAATGAAGATAACAATTATTTTATTCCCACCAGCAGGAAACTCCTGGTTGCATTTAATAGTTGGGACAATTTGTTCATTCCTCATAATGAATTGTCATCCAAATTTCTCCTGTTGAAAAAAAGCCCTGCAAGCAATTCCCTAACGTGCAGGGGGTTACTTGTATTCCTGTTGCTGGACTCCAGAGTCCACACTTTGTGTACAGCAGGCCACATCTGAAATTCCAGAGAGCCTGGGGGCATACACAAGCCTGCAGAGCATGGCTGAACAGGGAGCAAATGAGAGAGTAATTTGTTTCATAGATTATTTCTTTTTGGAATATTGTTTGATTACGACATGAAGTATTGCAGATTGCAAGGTCTAGAAATGCTGCACATCTGTATGTAATAAAGTATGTTTCAAAGCCGTTTAGGTGTGAGAAGCTGTTGGAAATTGTAAATGACCTTACACAAGGGGTATCCACGGACACCAGAGCTCACTTGAGTCATTTATCTCTAGAGGATTTTGGATTAGACTCCGAATGTTGGACTTCTGTTGCACATTGGATTGCCCATGTTATGAGTCCAGATTTCTCCTTTCATCATAACATTTCCCATAAAATGCCTTGATCCTGTTTTCTCCCATTTTCCCCCAACAAAACCTGCAGAGATTCCACCCAAATCCCACCCCTTAGAGCTAATTCCATTATGTTGAATCTTCCGTAGTCTGGTGTCAGAAAGTCAGATTACATCATCCTATGCAACTAAAAACACAGGGACGCATTACTTCATACAGTGCCAGGACAGACTTCAAACGGGCAAAATTATCTCCATGAGTGAAAAACAGAAATGGTAAAATAATGTTACGCAATCTATCTCTCAGCAACATCTGAAGTGTAAAACTGATTTTGATCATGGCTATGAGGAATGGTCAGCAAAAAATGAGGTCTGTAGAGAAGACAGCATACAGGAATTACACGGCTGCCCACAGCATGCGGATTAGGGCAATACTCTGCATGAACAGAATAAGGCAATAATCCTGTAAGAGAGTGACCAGATGAAGTACTGATCTTCCTTGTCCTCCATAAAAAGAGGAACCTGTTGAAGTTAATCAGGGCAGAATGATTGGATGAAGCTATACATCATCTGTTGGGGAAACAGCTACACAGCCAGACAGCCCCTTCTGTGTGCATGCAACTCAGCACATATGCACTGTGTAAAGCAGTGCTACTGGTAGGAGCAGCGAGAGAAGGAGAAGAAAAAGTAACGCCATAGTCCTTTGCCTGTAATTCCACACCTGGAATGCTTACAAACCACAACAGCAGTTTTCTGAAGGTGCTCACAGGAGCTCCTATTTATGCTCAGGTGACAAAGAGTATCCAAAGTGCCTCTGCTCCTCTCTGCACAGGAGTTAAAACTAGGTAGCTCTGGGTAAATACAGCTTATAACATATTTAGAATAAGAATGCTTGCATGGCTACCATGGAAAAAACACTCAGGAAATTAACTTGGTCCAAAGCAAATCTTTGGCCTGGCTTATGCTGGTCTAAGAACTAAGTCAGGTCACATTTAAACACAGTTCCGGTTAAGCCAGTTTTGTAGATGGGCCAATCTGTATTTTGACATTGCTGAAAACAAAGTTGGCCTAGCCTATCCCAGGACATAATTTAACATGCCCACTGAACTAGTTTAAGCATGTTTCTCCTAGTATTCTTATGCTGGGATAGATAGAATCTTTGAAGTGTTGCTAAATATCATAATTTTATCACAAATCATGAGATAATTGGCCCTTTTCTCAAAGCCCCAGCTTCTAGATCCATGTGAAATTGATAATCTCTAGGGGCTGGTTTTGTTGTTTGGGTTTTTTTTTAAGTAGTCTGAAAGAATGACTTGAATGTATGAAATGGAAGTGTGAACTTCTAAAACAGAAAGCATAAAAAATCCCAAATATTTTCATTTTTCATCTCTTGAATTGTAAGTGCCACATTTGATTCTGAAAAAATTGGGGTAGCAAAAACTTCTTTGTTCAACACAAATCCAGCTTGCTGTGCAGAGAAGCACTGCTGTTTGAACTAAATGAGTTTCACCTCGCACTTTATTTAAATTGGTTTGGCTTCTGTGTTGAGACAAGTCCTTGGATCCTTCAATGTATAGCAAACTTTATAATATGGCTTTATTGACACTTAAATGTTTTGCAGCCGTACTGGTGTAGCTAAAACATCTTCCAGACTACCCTAGCAACATCAGCAAGTTCTAATGCTGGCATAGCTGTACCAGCAAAATAATCCATTTACCAGTGCAAGTCATTTCATTCAGGAGATGGAAATACATTTTTTGTTTCTGTTTTGTTAGTATCAGCTGCATCTACACTAGCAGGGTTTGCCAGTACAGCTATCTTGGCAACCCTTTTAAATGCAAACAAGCAGTATGTGCCCACAGCACAGGCTGAGATCTCATTTTTAATGCTATTAAACAGCTGTGTCTTGGGCTTTTGCCTTGTTAGACTCTTTTTAACCACATTATTTTGTTTGACTGCTAAATAAACAGCATGGGGTTAAATGTATTAGTGTAATATATCTTCATTCCTTCCTAATTTAAAATTTGAATGAATTAATTAGAATGATCTAATTAACACTGTACAATAGCAGTACCAGTGCCAGAGCTCTCCCAGGAGAATGGGGCCAGGAACACCCCTCGGTGACCCACACCTGCTTTTCTTATCATTTGCCTTTGACGGCCTTTTCCAGCCTTGCCTGCAAACAGAGGTTTGGGTTGATGCAGCCCAATGTGGTGCAATGCTTGTTTAGTACCAGAGGTGTATTTGAAGTGTTTGGTGGGAGGTCAACATTCAACAATTCCTTGGAACAATCACGCCAGCTTGCCCACTAGTTCTGGGGGTAGAAACTCCTCTTTGTCCTGTTCTCCTTTTCTCATCTCTATGTATGTTTATTTTCCAAAAGGATTACATTCAGTCAGGCTAGCCCTTGGATGTCATTCCTGCATGGCATGGCAGCTCAGACCGAAAAGAAAATACCTGCTGCTGTCTAAAAACTAGCAGCATTAAGAGGCAGATGTTGGCATATATCACATGTAACTGCTCCTCTCCAAAATATTTATATTGCATCAGCGTGACAAGTGGTTGTGAGGTGTGAGTCATAGAATAATAGAATCATTTGGGCTTGAAGGGACCTTTAGAGTTCATCTAGTCCAACCCCCCTGCGGTGAGCAGGGACATCTCCTACTAGATAAGGTTGCTCAGAGCCCCATCCAGCCTGACCTTGAATGCCTCCAGGGATGGGGCTTCCACCACCTCTCTGGGCAACCTGTTCCAGTGCTTCACCACCCTCATTGTAAAAAATTTTTTCCTTATGTCAAGTCTAAATCTACTGTCTCTTAGTTTAAAACCATTACCCCTTGTTCTGTCACAGCAGACCCTGCTAAAAAGTCTGTCCCCATCTCTCATATAGGCCCCCTTCAGGTATTGGAAGGCCGCAATGAGGTCACCTCGAAGCCTCCTCTTCTCCAGGCTGAACAACCCCAACTCTCAGCCTGTCTTCATAGGAGAGGTGCTCCAGCCCTCGGATCATTTTCGTTGCCCTCCTCTGGACCTTCTCCAACAGGTCCACGTCTCTCCTGTGCTGAGGTCTCCAGAGCTGGATGCGATACTTGTCTTGCTCTCTAATTACTCTCCCAAAAGTCTCTGCTACCTGACTTTATTTTTTGCCTATTCCATATTGCCTGTTGTCCCTCTTAGCAAGAAAAGTCATTCCTGACCAACAAAGACAGCAGTGATGATGGCCCATTTTTGACTAGGTTTGATTAGCAAAGGGTCCCAGTTATTACTGGTATGCAAGCCACTTCACACAGAGAGGCGGACCAGCTCAGGTCTGAGAGTACCACTGCAAAGAGTGGTTGGTGCCACTTCTGCTATCACTTGTGGTGACATTCACTAAAAGTCTTAGCATCCCATTCATATGTTCATTGTCAAGAGATTTCAAGTCCCTGTGATATCTTTGCTGGCTATTCCCATCTCTGAACAGTGTCTCCACACACGCAGTTTCTTGCTTCTCACCAGGACACATCTCCAGTCAGTGCGGACTCCCGGCCTTGCAGCAACATCCCTTTGCTTCTCTCTTGCTAAGTAGCAGTGGCCCCCAGTGGTGACAGCTAAGCTGACTTCTTATTTCAAGTTTTCTCACTCGGTACTGAAAAGCCTCCATGCTTTAACAGAAACTTGGCCTAAGGACTTGTGAGTTCCCCACATCTTCCAGTCCTGCAGGGACCATGGGCCAGTTCCTTCTGACCTCTTACAGACCTACCTTGGAAGTGACCAACGCTGATGAACCTCTGAGAATAGGGCTGTACCTTATATTATTCATTAAAATGTTTAGTCTTTAAGAAGGAACTAGATAATTTAAACAGAGAACAGTGTGTGGTCTAGGGAGACCTCTAAATGATGGAGTTTTTTGCTTTTCTTCATCTTTTATGTTAGTATTGAAAGCAAGAAGACAGAAATGTATTCCTGCAAATGAATAGCATTGGCTTTGTAAGGACAGGAATACACATCTAAGTAGCTACTCTTACATTCCTGAGTAGCGTGACACATTTAAATACAAGGTATTTAAGGACTTTCAATACTTAAGGACTTTTATTCCATGTATTTAAGGACAAGGATTTTTGAGGTGAGATGAGAATACACATTCTTTTTTGGTGGTGCAACTTTGAGTCACTGAAGTGTGAAAACGGAAGCATGTATGTCTCAAAAAAATTTTACATTTTATCTTGGGGACTTGTTACACTGTTCCCCTCGCTTAGATGCTAATTTGCCCTTAAGTCAGAAGAGAGCTAATTCTTCACCTCTTCAGGCCTACTGAAGAGTCAAACCATACATTGACATGCCAGAAAAGAACAAGGCAAGGTGTAGGAGCTGAAATGCCCTGACTGCATCACACACACAGCACAGGGCTTCAGATTTCTTCAGGTGGATAAGAGCAAAGATGAGAGAAAAACTTTTTTTGCTCCTTCTGTTTTCAGTGCCTGAGGGACATTACGCTGATCTGTCCTTACAGATATAGAGGTAGATCAGGACCTTGGGTATAAGTCCAGGTTACTCACTGGCAAAAGTCTATGTCTCAATGCTACTATCATCCACTGTACCAAATTAAAGTGAAAGCCAACAGACTTGTCCTGTACACGTGCTTTCCATTTTCATATACATACACGTTAGAGGACTAGTTTCCAAACTACAGGCTGTGAGGCCATGGGAGGTGGTCCACAGAACCAAAGTAAACTGTGAAGTCTATATTGTTTCCAATTCAAAAAGTTTGATGATAAGAGCACATGAGAAATTTTGAAGCTTAACATGGTTTGGTGGGGACCACTGCTTTAAAGAGACAGAGAATACAGACTTTTCTGATTTTTACGGGTTTAGGACGGATCCAGACAAGTATTTTAAAGCAAGCTTGTTTGTGTAAGTATGGCTTTATTAATTTTCCTGCTCAACAATTCACCACAAACATCTGGAACAACATTATTAGTAGTTTTGAGGCCACATTAATCCTGGATGTTCTTAAATAGCATTTTTACAGATACTTAAGAACACTTAAGAAAGGAACATATTTGAAGGCTCGTTCTTGGCAGAACTTGAGAAGGTTAGAACAGACTCTCAGTTACTTAGTCTTATTCTGTGAAGCCTGATGACTATGAGGACTAAGTAATCTGATTCCAGACATTTTAACAGAATGAAATGTGTCCTATGGAGTTGGTATTTCTGTGGTTTAGATCTAGCTTTTGAACATGTTGCCTACAGCAGGGGTTGTTTCCCAGGCATTCTTATATGCACAAGTAGCCTCAGTATCCTCCTCAGCCTATGTCTGTTTAATGGGAAGGACTTAAAAGGACACATTTGCTTATTTTAAAAGACTTGTTTATGTACTCTTCGAAGTCTTTATTTGAGACTTTATTGTTCTTGTGTACAAAGGGAACCAGTGAATTGGATACCGCCACAGAGCCCGTGTATTATACAAAGGTTTAAATCCTTCATGCTGCTGGTTTGAATTTTTAAATCTTTTTTATGAGTAAGCCTTTGTAGAAGATGAATTCAGTGTTGGTGCAGCGCTGCTGCATTTAGATCTGCAGCAAAACCCTTTTCAAAAAGAAACAAGTTTATGAGTGAAGAAATTTCATATCATAATGGGCAAAGCCTTGCAAGTTTCAGATTGAACAGTGAGGGGAAACCAGATTTCTTAGGTGAACTGTATTCAAAAAGGGCCTATTAATTCTCTGCTCTAAATGTTAATTTGGATGATTTATTTAAGACCAAATTAAGTCGAAGGGCTTAAACTTGGAGGAATATGTAGCTCGTCAAAGATTCAAAACTTTCTTAATACAGTCAATGTGCCACTTACTGTAGTTACTGATTTGCATTTTCAAAGCTCTGCTTTATTTTAGGCTAATGGAGTTTAATTAGAGATCTGATTGCTGCTGAAAGTAGTAAAAATGAAACTGTTGATGTTTTATTTGATCTAAACATTTTCTGGCGATTTTCCCAACCTCCAGGGCATGTCTGAACATGTTTTTACTTTCCTGCCTGAAGAAGGAGCCACTTGGCATGTCAACATATGTATATTTTGGCTTAAAGAAAAGACAGTAGTTTGGAAATACAAAAGACAGCTTCTGTCTTTTGTAAAAAGTCGCGTGTCAAGATGTAAAAGAGGTAATACATTAAATGAGAAAATTTGAAGTGCATCATTGGAAGATAGTTAACTGATCACTTGGTCTTTCTTAAAGAAATGTATTTAAGGTTTTAGTTAACAGGCAATTTCCTTTTCAGAATATACTTTCATCTGTATGTAAACTCAGAATTTAGCTCAAATAGAATAACAAAGCCTTGTGACTCACCACATCCAAATAATTGATTGGAAGAATCATCAGGTTTTCCTTAAAGGAGTAATGCAAATTCAGCTGTGGAAGAAATCTTATCCTGTGGTGGCTAAAAGATTAGAAGATTCCTACTAGTACATTTTCTAGACATCTTTGAAATCCATTGCTTATTGCAGTACTGCACATATCACAAGTGTTCTGGACAGAAAAATACTTGCAAGCTTTGTCATATCACAATAAACAGATGGGGGCAGGGTATGGCAGCCTTAAGACAGTGGTCCTCACGTAGCTGTTGTCCAGCACACATAAATGGATTTTGCAGTTCAAAAGTAATAGTTCAGCAAAACATCTAAGCAGATTTCCCTCAGTAGTTTCTGTGAAATGCCACTACACTTATGGCACACACACACAAGCCTAGCCTATGGAATGCACAAGCTCAGCTAGAACTTATGTTTCTACATGTGTAGTCTCATTTCTCAGCTAGGAACACAAAAAATGAAATTTAGTGATGACCAATTATATGAAAATTCATCAGATTTGGAAATCTGGCTTCAAAAATTTCTCAAGCAACTTTTACGTGTTCATTGTTCACATGAGAATTGGAAATAAGTAAAAACCTCAATAAGTGTTAATACAACTGCCAGATTTTCATGCAAATGAAAGCTGTGAAGCATATGCAAACAGAATCCTAATATTTGCCTACAGGATTACCTGAGCTCCTATGACTAAGATACTTTGGAAAGACCTTCCTTTTCTTTTCTCCTCAAGTACATTTCAAGAAGCCTTCCTTCTGCTGGGGATCTGTGAGATTCCAATGTGTTAAATGGAGAGAAATCTTTGAGGTAGAAATTGTCTGACAAAAATCATAAGTGGTTTTATCAAATGCCACTGATTTTCCCAGATCACAATCAGATCAAAAGAAAAGAGAAAGATATATTAAAAAAAAACAAAACAAAACAAAACAAAAAAAACCCACAGCATAGAATTCTCCTTTATGATTGACACAGTAGATTCCTTACAGTTTTTACAAAATGAATTAAAAAAATTATTTTATGCCCCTTCTCTGAGCAGGTCCAGTGACGATGTGTTTCTGCAAGAGAGCTGTGTTGTCTGAGAGCAAAACAGTTTTAAATTTTCTAAACTTCCTACTTGTTTCCCACCAAATAACATTAACATGTGAACTTCTAAAACATGCATTAAGTAATGCAATGTGGTTTAGCTTTTTCATGCTAATGCATCTCAATAGACAGACTATAGAAACGAAAATACATTTAAAACATAGGGCTCCCAGCCCATCCAAATATTAAACATAAAATTTTGTCCGTGATCTTCAGAAAAAATTTAAAGAAGGACCAATCTTTTTACTCCGTAACTTGTCAAATTTTTCCTTTTAGTATATCCTAAATGTTCTATGCATTTCAGCATACCCTGATATACTACTGTATGAGAAATAAGCTCAAAAAAATCTAGTCCATTGTTTTAAGGGACCAAAAGAAAAAGATCCTTTAATACTTTATTGCTACAACAAGGTTTATAAGAGGAGGAAATCTCTTCAAACTTCCATTCTTCTTCCAGCAGTGTAGTTACAGCACCACAACTACCGCCATGGAATTACCATCATATTCAACCGTTTACTTGCTAGGTATAATGCTTTAGACTCTTCTTTTTAAACCATGACAGTTGTAAAGTCTGGGCTGAGTTCTGCAGCCATCTCTCCCCACTCTCCCTCGCAGTGAGATAGCAGATGCCTGCCCCAAGTCAGCACCTCTGCAGGCAGGGCAGGACACGAACACCATCCCTGTCTGAGTGGGGGACGAGCACATGGCACCAGGCAAGGCAAGAAACTGCCCAAAGCTCATGAGAAATTATGTCAAACTCACTGTTTAGGCAATCCTTTATCATGAACAAACAGCAGACAATTGAGAAGGGATCGGGTGAATCCTGACTTTGTTGAGGACAGTAAACAGATGATCGGAGGCGTGGTTTTGCCTCATTAATTATTACAGAGCTAGGCAATTATGTTTTGTGAAACAGACATGCATTTATATTACCTAGGCTCACAAACGTAAAATTAACTCCAGCCTTCCCTCTTTAAATACATCTCTCCTCCTTTTATTATTACTTATGGTACAATTACTTATTCTGTATAGATAAACATATTATGAAGGAACTTATGACAATGGTAATTTTTCCTTTCTTGTTTTCTGCATGTATTTATTTCTCTTTGCACATTCCTGGCTTGACCCATCTTGCCATAGTGCATTCAGGCTCTACCCCAACTGTTAACAACATAACTCTTAGCTGCCCTCCTAGATTAGCAGTATTTGTCCATAAAGGTAAAAAGAGCTGCAGAGAGGGGAGCCTGCCAATTGCTCAGCCTAAATATACTCAGTCACACCCTGGTAATGGATTGATTTTGGAAGGATTGCACAGATTCCACCCTGATAGGTTTTAGTACCACACCCACTATCTGATCCACTTATTTCAGTAAATCCCACAACCATGAAAAGATAGGTCTGACCTGTTAATGCCTGCAGGCATAGTTGTCCACTCTACCCTGATCTGAACCAACAGATTAACTCAAAGTTTCTGAAGCACATTTTCTCAACATTACTCAAGACCAAAACCCAGCTCCTGTGAAGTCAATGGGAGTTTTGTCAGTGAATGTCAACACCTCTGCTATTTTATTTCTTGGCATCCTAAACAGGAACTGCCAATCATGCTGTATTATACAGTCATTTTATTAGGCATCCAATTGTGCTTTCAGTGAAGTAGAGACAAGTTACCCTTTGCCTTTGCCAGCAACAGAATCAGGCACCTTCACCAAATTCTCTACATGTTTCTTTTGTTGGAAGACACAACTCTAACTGACTTCAAACCATTCTTACTTCTGAACTGAAAAACTAAAACATTATGCCATCACATATATGTAGTATCAAACTCCTGTCTGCAAGCCTATTTTCTGACTTTTTTCTTCTCTTTCAGGACCAAAGTATTTTCCCATTTCCTTCTGAATAGCAAAGCCTGTAAACTAGACATTGGTAGATTCTATGTTATATCATTCTGCAGAGTTAAATTGAAGTGTCAAGAAAACATAAGGTAATAAAAAATCCAAATCTCATTTTTCATCAGAAAATCAACTTGAGCTTTATAAAAATGCACAGCTATTATTTCAGACTCTTTGTCTAGAGGTATGTATTTTTCACTGAGGTGTGTTTTTGTCTGATTATTTTTTTAAAAAATAATAAATCTACATACAACAAAACATATGGCTAATGATATTAGGCAATCTTCTTAAAATATTGGCACCTTGGCACAGCAGCTCTTGGCAGAACTGAAAGCAGTAGACAGACATGGCTTTAAACTGTCTTCCTCTCTTTGTTTTTCCTTCTCCAGTTCCAGCTACAGCTGAGGCAAAAAGCCACCTCCAAGCTTCTTTTCACAGTGTTTACGTTCAGTAGCCTTCGGGGAGGGAAAGCAGAAAAATGGCAGTATATGTGTGCTACTTCAGGAACACAAAACGTAAGTAGCACAAGTCTCCTCCATCCAAGGGCTTGCTTTACAGCCATTTTGCACTATCAGCATTGGTAGAGGCAGTTCTAAGCATGAGGTGCCATTTGACTGCACGTTCCACCTGTCCACACAGTTGACTTGAATGAAGCTGGCTTTCTAAGCACTCTTCAGCTGACCAAACATAGTGTTGAAAATTATAATAATAAAAGGCATTATAGATTAGTATAGTCTATATCTGATACCATTTATTCGTAGCAGTAGTATGAAGAACATTTACACAAATCATCCCAGGTAATACGAGGAACTAATGACCACAAGAAGCAGGAGTTAAATAACATGATCTGACCACTTCTTCTGACAAATTAAACTGCAAATACAATACACAAGGCTTAGAGCTCACTGAACAAAAGAGATTACTTACAGACTGTCAAAAAAGAAAGCAGCATCTGTCACTGGGGTCTATACAAAGAAAATATTACTGTTTAACTGCAATCAAAGTCGTTCTGCAGCTCTTAAAAAATCCACAGTTCACTTTTTTTTTTTTTGAAACTTGATATTTTGTAAGGTTTTCTTTATCACTTAAAAAAAGCTTTTCTCCAAAATATTTCACAATAAATCTTGAAATTCTTTTCAACAGGTCTTACTCAGTATACTGAGCAATCCTGCTTACAAATGCCTTTTAGTTATATTGGGGTAGCTCTTTGGATCATGAATCAGTGTTTAGTCCTATCTTTCTTAGAGACTCTCCGTAGTTATAGCTTTCAGATCACAACTCTCAGGCTCCACACTGCACTTCGGAATGAAATTATCACAATAAATTATATATTCACAGTAAAGATTAGGGGCTTGGGGAGGTGTGTGTATCAGTAACTACATTAATTATATATTAAAGGATCAATCATTCATTCATTTTATGAATACACAGAAAGTTAAAACTATTTAAAAACTAAAATCTTTCTTATATACACAGCACTTTTAAATATAAACTCCATAAATTCCATAGAATTTACTCTGCACTTCCCCATTAGATGAGTAAATTAATTTTGAGAGCTGAGATTCCTCAACTGACAAGAGTATATCAGATTATCTTCTTTATTGTCTCAAAATCAGAGAATATTGGCTGGAAAGGGTCTTTGAAGGTCTCTAGTCCAACCTCTTGCTCAAAGGAGTGTTACTTTTGCAGTTAAATCAGGTTGCTCATGGCCCTTTTGAAAATCTCCAGGCAAATTTTGGAAAACCTGCAGGCAAATTTTAAAAAATCTCCAAGAATGGAGGATATTAATTTCCCTCAACCCACTGATGAAGATCTTGCTTATACCGTCCAGGATGCTGTTTGCCTTCATTGCTGCAAGATCACACTGCTGACTCAAGTTCAACCTACTATCCACCAAGAGACCCAGTTCTTTTCTGCAAAACTGTTCTCTCACCACTCAGTACCCAGCTTGTACCAATGCATGGGGGTTTTTTGCCTCAAGTGCAGGACTTCAGGCTTGTTCCTGTTGAACTTGTTCCTGCTTGTTGCATCGTTGCAGGGTTCCATGGGTTTGTGTATGTCCAGCTTATTTAACTATTTCCTAATATGGTCCTCCTCTACTGTGGGTAGTATGTCTGTCCTCCAAATCTTGCTAGTAGTCAGAGAAACCTTATTAGAATAGAATTGAACAGAATAGAATAGAATATTGCAGTTGGAAGGGACCTACAATGATTGTCTTGTCCAACTGTCTGACCACTTCAGGGCTGACCAAAAGTTAAAGCCTATTATTAAGGGCATTGTCCAAATGCCTCAAACACTGACAGACTTGGGGGATCGACCACCTCTCCAGGAAGCCTGTTCCAGTGTTTGACCACCCTCTCATTAGAGAAATGCTTCCCAATGTCCAGTCTAAACCTTCCCTGGTGCAGCTTTGAACCATTCCCATGTGTCCTATCACTGGATATCAAGGAGAAGAGATCAGCAGCTCCCTCTCCACTTCGCCTCCTCAGGAAGCTGCAGAGAGTTCAGCTCTGCCTCCTTTTATCCAAACTAGACCAGAGTCCTCAGCTGCTCCTCACAGGACTCGCCTTCCAGCTCTTTTACCAGCTTTGTTGGTCTCCTCTGGACACATTCAAGGACCTTATTAAATTGTGGGGCCCAGAACTGTACACAGTACTCCTGGTGAGGATGCATCAACACTGAATACAGCAGCATGATCACCTCTTTTGACCAGCTGGTTATGCTGTGTTTGATGCACCCCAGGATGGGGTTTGCCCTCTTGGCTGCCACACTGCTGGCTTGTATTGAGCCCACTGCCAACCAGCACCCCCAGATTCCTCCTTGCAGAGCTGCTCTCCAGCCACTCCTTTCCCCATATATACTTGTGTCCTACATTACCCTGTCCCAGGTGCAGAATGCAGCATTTGTTCTTGTTAAATTTCATGCCACTGATGATTGCCTAATGCTCCAGTCTATCTAGATCCCTCTGCAAGGCCTCTTGTCCCTCAAGAAAGTCAACAGCATCTCCCGGTTTAGTATCATCAGCAAACTTACTAATGGGGCATTGAACTCTTGCATCCAGATCACTGATAAAAATATTGAACAGAACTGGCAGAACCTGTTAAGGCTTAGAAGGAGATTCAGCTAGTAAAGACTGAAATAAAGCATTGAGTACCTCAGCCTCTTCCATGCCCTTCCTTAGTAGATCACCTGCCCAATTCATCAGCAGGTCCCTATTTTCCCTAGTCTTCCTTTTGCTTCCAACATCCCTGCACAAGCCCTTCTTGTTGCACTTCAGATGCCTTATCTGCTTCAATACCAGCCAAACTTTGGTCTTGCTAATTCCATCCCTGCATGCCCAAGTGATGTTTCTATACCCCTCCTTGGTAGTATATCCTGTCTTCCTCTTCGCATACACTTCCTTCTTGTGTTTGAGCTTAGTCAGACGGTCTCTGTTCGACCACACTGGTTTCCTGCAGTGCCTGCTGTATGTCTTGCATATTGGGATAACCTCACTCGCCAATAAAGATGTCAGGCACAAGCAGGTTGAGTCTACTCGAATCAATGAGGGACAAATTTTTAAAAAATGGTTCCAATTTACACTTTGAGAGCACTCTTAATATTTTGGCTTTGAATGATTTTTTTTTTTCCCCTAATGGAACTACTTCATGTTGTCCCTCATATCTAAATTACACACTAAGGCTGAGAGGTACTAGCGCCTTAGTCCCTTTCTGTCAGGGCTGTAGATCATGACTAAATCCATATGCAACAGTTTACCTATTACTACAATCAAGGGGCTGACAGAAACACTGTTTGAATTGTGGACTCGAATGTCAGGCCTTTTTGTCTAAGCCATGGTTTCCTTTTGCCTTCCTCAATCTTGTTACCAAATGAAGCGTGTATACCCACTCTGCTCATTACAGACTCAAAATTGGAAAAGGAGATACAAATCCAGTGAGAGTTCTGAAAAGCAGAAGCTTGATGTTGAACCTGAATTCAAAGATGTGTGGCTGGAGGGATGGATGGGGAATATACATGAAAAAGTAATCTATGCACAATATTCTGGGTCTCCTGAAGCTTAAGAGTATAGGGATTTAGAAGAACGATAGAAGAAAGAGCTGAAATAGTTGAGACAGGAAATTATTCAAGAATTAGTAAGAATTTCAGCAGAGCCAGAGCTGAAGCAAGGAAGAAGCCCGGCAGTGCTGTAGAGATTGTGAGAGGTCAGTGACACACAAGCAAACTGTAAGGTGGGTAGCAGGCTTAAATCAGTTCAGGCTCAAGGATGGCTTCAAGATTTCCGGTATTCACTACTGCAGAAGATAATTAAGTAAATTATTGCATTAGTTGGAGTCCTCTTACAAAGTTAAAAAAAAAATAAAATTCATAGCTGCCAAGCCAGCATCCCTGCAGGCTTTTCCTCCCTTTCAAGAAAAGTTAAGGGAAGGAGGGATGTACTAGGAGAACTACAGTGGTATTTGGTACTGACACCTCTCAAGGCTAGCCTCAGTGCACTTGCTTTAAAACAACCTATAACATATATTCGGAAATATACATGTAGAGGATTTATTTGCTTGAGGAGATATTGCAGAGTTAAAAAAAAAAGTAATTAAAGACGCTGTAAGAGACATTTGACATTGATAGGTCTTCTACAGGTGATAATCATGGAAAGGACATGGAACAGAAAGATTATAGCAAATGCAGAATATTGTAGGATCATCGCATGTAGATAGAGTTCAATGGGCTCAACAGAAATGGAAATGGAAATAGTAAATGAAAGAAAGTTGTCGGTGCCATTCTTGAAAAGGCAGTGATGATTCAGGATGAAAACAGTAAAAACCTTAGACAAAGAAAAGCTGCAGAGGAGAGAACAGCTCAGTTACCTGCTTTTCAGGGCTGTTTGGAATGTAACAAAGACAAAAGCAAGGTGGACAGGGTTCAGTGGAATCCCTTTTCCACCCAATAGAGGTTCAATTCACCTTACTTGAAAACGCCATGCAAGATTGTAAAAATGGAGACTGTGCAGCTGGCTTTTATGCAAAGCTGTTGTCTTAATGAGAAAATGTGCAAGGCTGAAGAATAAATGTAAAAGAATAGTTATTTCATAGACCTGTAAATGTAAGAGAAAACAGTCCTAGAGAAGAAATAAACAACTCTTAGATGAAAGGATTCATAGATCTCCTTCACTGGAGGAATAAGTAGAAATTTATTAGTTGCCTTTTTCTTTTTCTTTTTTTTTTTTTTTTTGAAGCCAGCTCACAATAAGCATACAGCTTAATGTCAACTTAAATTACATCTACAGTTTTCTGACAGATTCATTTGCTTTTTCAGGTTTATGTCTAACACACTGACAGTTTCTAATCAATAGGAGACAATTCCCTTTGAGAGTTATTAAAATATACCTTGCATTTAAATGCAATAAAAAGCATGACTGAACATGCCTCTGTTCCTTATAACACATAAATACCACATCTGGTCCATAAAAAACATGCACTATACAGAGGTTGTATGAATGCCAGATATGTATTATTACATGGAACTGTTTTATCCATCTAGCCTAATTTCCAGATGTTTTATTACTTGTAGACAAGAGTATTATCAAAACTGTTGCTGGAAATCCATTTATTTCAAGAGGGCAAGGGACAGGGATAGTGAGTTAAGCTACAGGAAATGTTTGTGATACAGTAAATGGCAAGTCATGTGACTGAAGCATCAGTGCTATCATGTTTAAAGAGAGGCACTTAAAAATTCAATTACAGACTAAAATTTCAGTTGACTGCATTTTAAATATGTACTTACTTATCGTTCCAGCACTAAATGGCACATAATTGCAGGTAATATTTACAAAAAACAGAGCAAGCAACTAATGGAAATGAAATGGAAACCATTAGTACAAAAGTTGAGGGTAACTATAACCATATCCAAAAATATATCAAGCAGTTAAAAATTCTGAAGACACTGAAAACTGACATCCTTTAATTCCTCCAATTTGGAACTGGGCTGTGGGATTTTTTGTTTTGGTTTTTTTTTTTGTGTTTTTTTTCTTTTTTTTTTTTCTCTGTAAGGAACAGAAATGTGTTTTAAAACATAATTTGAAAATAAAGCAACAATTCTCAAGGAGCCATATGGCATCTGAAAAGCTTGTTTGGGTCCCCCAGAAAAGTGAGGTTTCTAGTGCAATAGTAAAAGTAGAAGGTAGAGGAGGGGATGAAAAGGCATACAGTTGAGCACATAAAGGAAAGGAAAAGCAGCAGACACTATGTCATAAAAATGGTGTTTCACCAAGATGTCAGAGAGACAGGGCTAGGTTTAGTTTGAGCACAGCAAGGTAGAAATGAAGCAACTGTAAGAATGCCACTTGAAAGCAGGCACTAACATAAGGGTTGGACAGTAGCCACTAGTTTTCCTTGTAATGAAAGCACATTTCATGAAATGCAGTATTTCGTTTAATGAAGTACAAGCTATAGAGAGATTTGAATATTACCAAATGAAAACACCCTGATTTTTAGAATATTTGGGGTATCAGTGTGACATTTCTGATTTTATCCCTGAAAAAAAACTTAGAAAGGCTATAGTAAATTTACTTTACAATCCCATTCAAAGTGGCATCATAATGTGATCTCATAATTTCTGTTTCTAAGAAGTAACATTAACCCCAGGCTCTTTTCTGTCCTGTAACATTACTTATACTGGCACTGAAAACCTAAAATTTCCTCTCCCCAATTCATTGTGGGTCCTGTTTCAAATTACGTACATCTTCTCAAACCATACCTTCTTTTTTAGTAAATCCCAAGCAGGAGCACAGCCATTTAAAAAAAAACTCAAACATCTCAATGGTCAGGTAAAGGGAGGGAGTCCTAATACTGTCTCAGAGAAACCTGGAGGCTACAGTCTGTGATTCTAAGGTCGACTTCCCAGTTAAATGGTTAATTTGACTCCCTCTCTTCAGGTTTACTAAACAACATTTAAAACAGATTTACATTATATCCACTAAAAACCTACAAAACTTTTCTAAATTCTTTGAGATACATAATGGCTGGGAGGCCAAAATTAATTTTAGGCCTATGAATACCATGACCCCATAACTTGTATTTACCTGAAGCTCAACATAGACTATAAACATGACCCAAGGCTTAGACAGGACTCAAAAAATGGGAAAATACTCATCATCCTGTCCACGAAAAATACGATGGTTACTTCACCATCACTGATAGTTCCTGAGAAATCAAGTTAGGATGATCATCAATAACATGCTCTACTTCTCAGGCTAAGGCCTGTCCTCCTGCAGCCATTAGCCCTCTTCTCTAAAGATAGCTCCAGTGACTGCCTTATTGATTAGCATTTCAGCAGGCCCCTCAAACCAGTCAGAAAAATTGTGGTTTAGCATACTGCCAACTACAAAACCAGGACATCTAGAATTAGAGATTGAGTAGCACAGCACAGGAGATTATCCTTGATAAAAAGTGTAAATAGCCAGCTGACTGACTTCTCAATGTGGTCTGTGGCCAAAGCCATGAGAGTTCTCATGGCCCCTCTCAAAAGGTTTGGGTATAATGATTGAGACAGCTGCATTAAGACTAAGGAGGTAATTAATATTTCTCACTGTATGTATCAGCCTAATCACTAATGCATTCCCTCCCCTTTCTCTTTCAAACTCTTTATTCTCTTACAGCAAATGGAATGCAATTGTGACAGAAAATGTCTGATTCTGTTTGTACAGTGGATTGCTTAAGGAGAACAGACTACACAGAAATATCTTAGGTACAAACATCACCAAGAAGAGAGAGACAATGCACTTGTGCAGTGCTGGAAGAAAAATATCCTGTACATTCTCTGCAGTGTTTCGGTGCTGGAAATGTAAGTGAATTGTTCCTTTTTGAATCCCACAAAGAAGCACTGGTTAAATTATTCTTGAGACTCTGCATGACTCCTGCTATCGAAAGTAAAACCAACTCAGCTTCTCTGCACTGCTAAATATATTGACATCTCTAGGGAATCAAATCTGTCACTTAGAATATGTCTATAGCATATCTAACAGAATGAAATTAAACTTGACTGACTACAGTAATATAAACACAGAATAGTAAGAGAATTCAAAACAAGCAGCTTGTTACAAACATCGCAAGACCTACACATTTATGCTCAAAATGGATTTTTTTTTCCAAAGCTAAGAAGATAAGGACTATAAACCCTAACAGTAGTGTTTATGTTAGGAGGTCTCCAAATACTTTGCAAAGGAGACCAGTTCTCCAAATGTAACATGTTAGCCAAAACTATGTTAGCCAAACCAAGTGTTGTAGTTTAACCTGTCAGGCAGCTAAACACCACACAGCTGCTTGCTCACTCCCCCCACTCAGTAGGATGGGGTTTAGAATTGGGGGAAAAAAAGTAAAATTTCTGGGGACAGTTTAATAGGACAGAAAAGGAAGGGGAAAATAATAATAATAATAATATACAAAACAAGTGATGCATAATGCAGTTGCTCACCATCTGCCAAATCAATGCCCAGCCAGTTCCTGAGCAGCAGTCCCTGGCCAGCTTTTCCCCTAGTTTATATACTGAGCATGACATCATATGGTATGGAATTTCCCTTTGGCCAGTTTGGGTCAGCTGTCCTGGCTTCTTCTGCCTCCCAGCCTAGTTGCTGGTGTGAGAAGCTGAAAAGTCCTTAACTTACTGTAAACACTGCTTAGCAACAACTAAAATATCAGTGTGTTATCAACATTATTCTCATCCTAAATCCAAAACACAGCACTATGCTAGCTACTAGAAGAAAATTAACTCTATCCCAGCCAAAACCAGGACACTAAGTCAGGGAGATGGAACAATCCCAAGCTAAATCAGAACAGCTGCAAATTATATGGCAGGTAGAACTGGCCTCATCCTCAGTCTTTAGAGTAATGTATTCACCTGTGTCCCACTATCAGTTTTTATTAAAAGCATCTGCAAGCTCTCACTACAACACTTTATTGGCCAAGAGAAAGACAAGTGTTGTTAAAAACAAGACAGTATCCTCAAAGTTTGCCCCTTGGGATTTTTCAGTATACTGTTACCCTATTATTGTCTAAAACATAAGGTATTCCTTTTGCAGTTCTCAGGAAATCCAAGGAAAAAATCCATCTATTTTTGATTTTCTGGCCTAGAAAATGTACTCTGGGTCCTGTTTGCATACATGCTGTAATCCTAACACATGTTCTTGTTTCATTTTATAAGGACCAGTGGAAGAGTCTGTATCCACTGGTTTCTTTACTGCTCCATAAAGCATGCCTCTTGTATAATCAAAGTTTGTGATTAAAATGAAATGTGCCTAAGGAGGCTAA
>NW_009637325.1:0-2704 GCF_000690535.1 Cariama cristata | reverse complement strand
TCTTTCCCTGTATCCCTTATCCACTCCATCCTGCATTAAGGAGTCTGTATTTGACATTGCAAAAAAAAGTTTTAGATTATTTTCTTCTTAACAGAGTACCCTGCATGCAGCTTGCTGCATTTTGGGATCACAGTCCTGTTTTAAAATAATGGAAAATCAGTAACAATTTGCCAGTAGTGAACAATGCACCAGATCTAGTTTGGCAACACACTAGAACACATTAGTGGTGGGCAACACTATCTGAGCTTTTGGACATACAGATACCAAATAGATACCGTAACACAAGGATCCCAGACATTTTTGGAGCATCTCTGCCTTTCACATTTTGCTAACCCCTTTCTTGCTAGGTGATCTGACTGCTTTTGCACCAGAACTTGATTTATGGGACTTTACCTCAATGGAAAACCTGGAGCACTTAGTGATGCACACATTGTTTTTCTTCTCTTCTGCTCTCCCTACAAGACGTACTCCCTTTTCAGGACCACATAATGCAGCAGTAGCTCTGCTCCACATCCAGGTCAGCTTTTCCTGCACCCTACCTACACCCTACCTCCATGCACACTAAGGCATGGTCACAATGAAGCTGCAAGGTCTTTCTCTCCAGCTGCAGGAGAGAGAGGCACAGCATGATGGCCAGGTGGTATAGAGCAGCTGAACTTAGTTAAAGGTATCCAGACAGGAGAGAAGACAGTATCATTAGGGTACTGTGCCTAATAACTTTGATGTCACACACATTTACCTCATTAATCAGTGCATATACCTAATTTATCTCTAGTGTATAATATAGATCTACTGCAGCTGGCACTAAGCCACAGCAGCATTGATCAAAGAGTATTGGCAGGAAGGGACTTCTGCGCAGAGTGGACTAACACCAACACCATATGAAGTCAGCCACAGCTTTACCTGGCCAAGCTCAAAAGCCCTTATGGATAAAACACTATGGCCTCTCCAGATAGCTTGTTCCAGTGCTGCACCAAAGAATCTACTAGCCTGTACAGATACACAGGGCTATTCTGCTCCCAGACACTTCTCTTCATTGAAGTTCATGAGTTTTCTGTTAGTCTGATCCTCAAGTTTCTCAAAGTCTCTCTGAACTGAAGTTCCACCTGTAGACATGTCATCCTCTAAATTGTACTGTCTGCAAATTGGACATCTCATCATAACAGACCCAGCATAACCCTCCCCAGAGAACTGGGACTCCACTTGAAACCACTGCATGTGTTTGTTTAGTGGGGACTTAGTACAGAGTAAAATCATTAGGAGAAAGAGATCAAAACTTTTCCAAGGCTCTGTCAATCGAATTCATCCAAAGTTTAACATTTTCAGTGACAGCAAGAAAGGAGGCAGGAACAAAACAAAGTCCAGTCAGGTCCTGAGAAATAATATTTCTGTTTCTTGCCTCTCTAAACATAGCTGGTTTAGCTTTTTTTGCTACTGGAAAATTCTTTTAGTATCCTTAAAGAGTGTGGGCTTACCGCTCTGCATTGAATTTTGCCCTGTCAGAAGCTGCAATAATTACACAAATAACTGTTATCCTGCAATCTGTAATCAGTAAATTTGAATGCTAACTACTCAGAATACAAGTAATCATGAGGTAGGGAACTGATTTACATAGATTTCTTCAGTGGCAAAATGCAATAATATTTACTTTGCCATATATGCACAGCATGGAGGAACTCAGCAAAAAACTGAGCACGTGGAATCCTGGGGTGGTTTCTAATCAGCTAACAAAAGGTACAGACGAGACTAACTGCTGTTTCCATCACGCCTATAGTTCCAATTTCAGGGTGATGTCCCCAGGAATGAGAGCCAAAGGCTGATCCAGTGAGAGCGTAGCACCACCTGCTGCCCAAGACAAGGCTTCAGAAGGGAGGAAAAGTTTTTGCCATCTTTCTCCACACTATAGCTAGGTTGGGAAAAAAAAAAAAAAAAAAAAAAAAAGAAAGGAAAAAAAATTACCTCTCTGTAGAGATTTCATCCTCTTTCTCATCCTCTTTGATTATTAAAGAAGTCTCCAACATATAGAACTTGCAAGGGTTCTGTGCCTCAGACATGTAGAGAACCCTACTAGATGTTTCCGGGCCAATTTCAATTATTCTATCACGTTCATATTCAGTGCTGACAAGGTGCTTCTCTAGAAAACATCCTTTCTAGAGCTCCTACAGACGGGCAGTTTAGTGTAGTATAAAGCAAGGGATGTAGAAGGATCTGTGTCTTCAATGTGTAATTTATTACCATGATGCAACAGATAAGTGATTAAGATGCTCTGACAGTAATTTAACCTCAAACAAGTGTACAGTAGTTATGTTTCTGTGGGTCTGCCTTTGGTTCATAATACATTAGCAGGTGCCTTCCTGTACCGCACCTCGTCCTGATTCACCAGCCTGCTCATGTGAATGTACTCTGCTCTCATGAGATCTGAGAAGCCTGATGTCAACTCTCAGAAAAAATGCTGCTGTGCACCTGGGTGTATTGGTTTTGCATGGCAAGGTTTTGGTAGCAGGGGGGCTACAGGAGTGGCTCCTGTGGGAAGCTGCTAGAAGTTTCCCCCGTGTCTGACAGAGCCGATGCCAGCCTGCTCCAAAACAGACCCACTGCTGGCCAAGGCTCAGCCCATCAGTAATGGTGGCAGCGTGTCTGGGATAACAGAGTTAAGAAAGGGAAAAAACTACGGCGCAACAGCAACCAGGATAGAGGAGTGAGA
>NW_009637324.1:29594-38462 GCF_000690535.1 Cariama cristata | reverse complement strand
GACTAAATATACTATATATGACTCACAGTGATTAACTTACATGAATTCTATTTTGGCTGTTTCAAGGGAAACTAAGGCTATTAAATTCATCCTACCACCACTGTAAGACTCAGCAGTTGGGATTAACTGTTCTCCAAAAGTACCGCAAGTTTTCTTTTTTGCTGGTGTTAATGCATTATGGAGTATGAGAGCCACCCTAGGGCAACATATAATCTCAGTGTTATTAAGAACTATTCTGCAAAATCTACAAATAAGAAAAACTATTCAAGCAATAAAATAAAGACATGTTCCCCTCTTCCATGTAGGGTCTTTTTCAGTGAAGCATGGTGTTGAAGAGATTGTATATTATTAAGTCTCCAACAGATAAGTCATACAAGATCAACTGGATGACCTCTAGATAGCCCTTCCAACCTATATTATTCTACAATTCTATAGAGAATGGATGGCATGAGAAAGATCCTGTATTGTTATACACTTGTAAGCACTGTCCAATAGCTAAGTAAAGACTCATTTAGTGGCTCTATGACAAGAATAGTTATTTTAAATCAGAACCAAAGCTGTAATAGTTTTATTCTTAATTTTTTCTTTTGCATAATTGTACCTTCAAATTCTTCCTGTATTTAAAACCTTTTCAAGTTAGGAACAGAAGTCTTTCATTTGGTATAGAACAAACACTGTGCGTACCGATTTTTGAGTCATTACTTTCCTTGCAATTTAATCTGACCTAAATATGTAGCCTACAATGACAAACATTATATAAATGAGCAATAGGTGACATTTTTATCACATCTTATATGAAACATTTTATCATAATCTTTTCTGAGTATTATATAAATTTAATATGCATTCATCTAGCATATTACACTGGAAAAACCTCATATGGTGTGTTTAAAAGGCAACCTTTAACATATTAATATGTCTAAAATACATTTCCCAGGGAGAAAGCCTTTGCTGAAAAGAAGTAGGTGTTGCATAGTAGGGGAAAAGAGACTACATCTTTTCAGAAAAAACTTAACTTATTTCATTAGGAATGAAAATGTTCATACACTGTTAGAATGCTGCTCCACTGGAAAAAAATAGGTGCCTTTGAATGAAAACACTAATAAAATAGGGGAAACCGCTAATTTATACAGAACAGAGAAAATTTAACACCTGGCTTTTGATTACATGATTTGATTGTGGTTTCAGTATGAAAGCAAGGATCCTTCATGCAAAGGATCCAATTTCAGGTAACCGCTTTTATCTTTATTTTCAACCCTGTGTGATGAGGAAGCAACATATCAGCTTCTTTGTTTTAATATTCCCATTTTGGTTGTGGGCAGTAGTTACAGTGTCTTGGGCAAAGCCTGCTACAACACTATTTCTGCAGGGAAAAAGCCCAGTAAGAAAAAGGGATCTAAATAATCTCATTCCTTACCTCTTCAAAAATCTCATCCTCTATTTCTTCTTTCATTGTTTCACTAAAAAACCCCTTACATATTTCATCTGGATTGTGGTTAGCCTTCCATCTTTGTCACTTTTTTTTTGAGGAAGAGCAAAATAACTGTAAAGATTGACATTTTAATTTCTGTCTGTCAAGAATGAAATATCTGAATGAGCACACACTCTAACAGGGCAGGGGAAACTTGACTGAAACCTTCACACGAGATTCAGCTGAGGAAAGAGGAATTAGAAAAAGTCTCTAATGATCCACACTGAAGAAAAACTATATTCTACTTAGTTTAGGTGGGCATCTTATTTTTGCATAAAATTAGTAAATTCGAAAGTGTGAGAACAAAATTAATTATTCCTGTGCTACTTAATGCTGATTATGCCAGAATCAAGGCAGGTTTTCCCAGTATCAGCTAAACTTTTATTTCTCCATAGATCTCTAATCTCTCTCAAAAATACGATGAAAATGCATGCTTGTTTATCAAGTTAAGCTATAAGTAAAGGAGACACATCTTGCTGGTTTTACATGGAGTGAGAAAGTGTATTTAGACTGTAATTCAAGTACCCAGAACCTCTGTCTCTCTTATGACTATAGAGAAAGAATGAGGATATTAACTTCCATGTGCTAGTATCATCTTTTATGAACACCTGTCTCTCTTTGAGGATTTGTTGACCTCTTAATAAAATGTATTTCTTCCTTGAATATTTATCATATATACTTTTGTAATAAAAGCAGGATGGATAAAAATAAAAACATGATTTCTTCTTTCACAAAAACTGAAGAGAATAAAAAACTGGCAATGCCCTTTCTAGAAGTGGAATGCGTAAAAAGTGGAGAGAAAAAAAAATGGTGACAAATGTTTGCTAGGAAGTGCTAAGAATCTAGCAAGGGAATTTGAGTGTTGGAAGCAAGAATCATCTAGCCATTCAGCAGCAATATATGAAAGAAGGGCACTACAAGACAGTGACCAGACTTCTTAAAAGCCGAACTGCATTCAGAGTATTTAGTCCAGCTTCAAAAAAGCCAAGACCTCTAGATTTTCAGATTTACTGGGTATTAATCCAAATTATACCTAGCATTGTGATTAAGTATTATCATTAAAAAAACCCAAAACTATTGCTGTGTGTCATGAAAGAACTATTTGTGAGCCAATAACTAGCTCCAAATGTTCTAGCTCTAAGGTTTGACATAGTTCCAAAGGTATTTCACGATCAGTTGCAACCAGTAAAAAAAACCCCTATGCATAGAAAGACTGGACTAAGATATTATAAATGTGTTTTATGTATTTAATTTACAAGTGAACACCATATTAAATAGTTTTAAAAGAACTAGGGTTACCAGTGTCAGGAACAAGTTGATGAGAAATGACTGATGGCAGGGATATTCAGGAAAGTCCCATTTTGATACATCTGTTGCTTATATCTCACTTCTGCAACAAATGTTTTCTATAAAACTTGGCAAAGGAAAGTAATTCTTGAACATGGTAATAGTTCATCTGCCATGTTTTGATTCCTCACAATCTGTGTAACAAGCTAGAGCACTGAGATAATGTACTAGGAATAATAAAAACTAATTGTAAATGCTATGAAAACAACCCTTCCTCACCATAAGTCTGCAGACTTCTATGGAGTACAATAGTCAGTGCTTTTTAAAGAAAAGTCATTGAAATTTTAATTCTGTGCAGATAAGGAAGAAGTGCTCATGTCAGTTATTTCTGGAGGAGTTAGTAATGACAATAGGCAAGCAGTATAATCATGAATCCATTGCTGTATATTCTTGCATAAAATCATGTTACTTATTGTACAAGTGTTAAGTGCAGTCTGCACCAGATGCATCTTAACACTGGGAAATAAGAGAGCGTTTGTATTAGTTTATTGGAAAAGTTTAATGATTTGGTTAAGAAAATCAGTTAGGCTGCAAATTTAGTGATTTGATCAAGAACTTGCTTATTGATGTAGACATGAATAGACAGGCAGACATATAGTTATTCCTCCAAAATGAAAGGGTTCCACATCCTTGCTAAATTGTGTTTCTGATTACCAGAGGAGACAAAGGAGTTATCATGGGCATGGCTCCAGCTCTGTAATCATAAAGTCGATTCTAACTGAATGGGTGTGGAAGTGAATAGTCCAGGACTCTTACTGTAACTGGCACAAGTACCAAAAGGAAATTCCCTCCACCAAGGACCACCAGACTTCAGTACTTTATTTCTCTACACTGGCAGAGAAATTGGCAGAGCTCCACTGACCTCTGTTTGTAGAGAAATATAATTTTAACACACTGGATGGAGAAGTTTCTGTACAAAACTCTTTTCTATGAAAGAGCCTTAAAGGCAAGAGTTGTATTTCTTTGAAGAATATGAATAACTCCCACTATTTTCCAAGTTAAACAGAGCTTTTCAAATTTTGTGACTCTTTTGATAAGATAAAAAAAGCCCACACCTCACAAAAATGGATAAACTGCAATTCCAGATACTACGTCAAGGGATCTATGATCTTCAACTCAAGCTAATCTACTCATCACTCACCTTTCATTTACTCCTTGATAATTACTCCAATAATATTGATCAGGATGTTAATTTCCCTAAAATATTACAAGGTGCTTAGCCAGGTAATCAGTCGTATCACTTGTAGGGTAACTGCTGCAAGTTATCCAAGAGAGCAGAATTTTGTTATTATTGCTGCGAACAGCTGTACGGTTTGGCAGAAGAGCTACATGGTGGCCTCCAAAAAAAAACTTATAAATAAAGCTTCATAAAGCAATTAGCATCCTCCAGTGATTAAAATGCTATCCTGGTCTGTGAAACCTCACACAGGTCTCTGCCAGCTTCTCAAATTGCAACTGTGGCTCAAGGTAGGACATCATCAAGTCTGAAGTGACAGAAGTATATTGACTAAAGGTAACGTAGTCATAGTCTATCTTCTCTGCAGTCGTTGGAGAGAGACATGTTCCTTAAACAGAAATTAAAAGCAGGAACCTAATGTGCTGTTCTGATTAGTCTTGCACAGGAGTGAATCCTGAAGGAGGTCCGATTTCCTAGGTCAGAGTAGATTTTCCGAGTATCTCGCTCTAGTGCATCTCACCATTTCATTTCCAACACCAGCGAAATCACAAATAAACAAAAGATCTAGCCATGTTCTGTAGGTTCAAACTACATCTTTAGACTTACTACAGTTTTATCATGTTCTGTAAGTTCAAACTACATCTTTAGACTTACTACAGTTTTATCATGTATATAATTCCAGAAAATATATCAAAAATTACCAAGGTAAAGTCACGTTGACAAAATAATCACTGGTGTAACTCCCATCAAGCTCAGAAGAGACGAACCACATATTTTCCCCTATTAGTGCTTAGGTGATTCAAAAATCAGCATTACACGGCAAAATTGCATGTATAATTCAGTCTATACAAGTCTCCACTAACATACACCTCAATCAAGAGGGTAATTATACAAAAAGGACTGTCAAGGTGGAGTTTCAGCATTCCTCAAAAGGAAGGACTTGTTTTCCTTGGATTGAAAGTATCCACAGAGCCACTGTATTAAAGTTTATGGAATTACACCAGAAATCAATTTGGTCTTCAGTGTTCGGAGTGTAAACAATGGCACTATTAGTGTGTTCAGACCTCTCTGGTCTTAATGAACTGATCAGATTATTCTATTCGCAGGGTTCACTATGATGAGGATCATTATGTATTGTCAAAAGATTCAGCACATAACATTCATAACACTGAAGCTTTGCTGAAGTATCCTAATGTTAAAGGCTGATAAATTAGGCAGCCTCAGAACTCTCATTAAGTATATCAAGCTGAATTGCTGTGTGTTTTGCCTTAGCTAATGGGTTGGATGACCAACAGCAATTCACAACTGAGGGCATAAGATGATCATCTTATTAAGTAAGAGTGTTTAGAAAGGTGCCAAGCAGTAAAAAGATGTTAAAGTTGAAGTGGGCTACTCCATATTACAGAATGTAAATACTTCTCAAAAAAATTTTTCTTTCATCTGCTTACAAAGAGACAGACACGAGCAAGTGAGAAAAATGTATTTCCCATGACTAATACACAAGCGAAGCTAATTCTTTCTTGATTACGGCAAAGTGTGAGGCACACTGCATGTCTTCTACTGACACTGAACCCAGGCCCAAAAGCTCTCCATTACTGATTCATCCTTCCAGGTAAATGTTAAACATTACCACACATCATCTGTATTTCCCTTCTTTTTCAAGCAAAGCCTCTCATCCTTCATGTCTGCTGTTAATGCTTTCCCTTGATTTTGAAATTTTTTTTTTCTTTTGGAAAGAACTTTGTGGTTCACAAGTCCCATCTCCATACACAACAGAAGCAATGAAAATACCAAAGATATAGAAACAGCCATATCAGCATTATTGCTCTCTGGTCTCCTTAGAAAAGGCCTAGACCACTCTCCAGCCCTGCTAAGCCTCCTCTGAGATACCCAGTCTGGTTTTACTGAGAACAGTTAAGAGACTGGTCACTGATCTTTAACCCTCACTGTTAATGAAGCTTTAGAGACATTTAATCAAGGTGAAGAGAGAGGTTACTATTATTCTTACGTATTTATCCGTGCACCATCACTATCATAGTTTTAAGTCTTGTAAGCCCTTCTCACTCCATTTAATGATATTACTAAAGACTTGAAACACACACTATTATAACTGTGCTTATATTTGTAGATACTGAAAGCCATTATATCATTTTAAGTGACAATTCATTTTCCTTTGAAAAGCCCTTCTGCAGAAGCATAAGTAACATTTTTAAGGTGTATACAAAATAAGGAAAACAAACAAAGTGCAGCAGCATTCATGACAAGCTCCTGTATGCATCACTTTTCACTGTACAAATTAAACTGTGACAAGTTACCAGTTGTGGAACAGTGTACTTCAACAAATTTTAGACTAACTTGAGTTCTTTAATTACATGTGTTCCCCACCACATACTTAGAAGTGCAAGGACTTCCTTCTGCTAAAGCAATTTTGTGGTTCCTTTTACTCTGAAATTAAAAAGTCAGTTGTTCTGCTTATGTTTTTGGTGGATCGACAGTATGCATATAAAGTACGGACTGCCTTTTTGATGCAAATTTTGTGATTATTTTTCTGTCTCACATCTCAACAGTTGGTGAAGAAACACCCCCTCCTTCCTTATTCCTTCATTACAACCATACGGCTGGGTATTGACAACCCACAACATTTTAAAATATTTCAAATGTTTGTCTTCATCACATATGATTAAAAATGGAAATGAATTTTCTTGCAAAGTTTTTTAATGTAGATTTCAATTCTCACTGGACAAGTCTGACCTTCCTTCTAGTGTTGTCTGTACTCTGGTTTAAGGCAACACATCAGTATGTGCTTTGGAATTGGGGTGTGCTGAGTGGCTTTGATGTATTTTCTGCATACTCCAGGAATGTTTAGTTAGTGCAGTGGATCTACTCCAGGAACCATGATAATTTTGCAACTAATGTGGTCCATGAGCATATTAACATTCACATGAATAAACAGAGTTCCTTGGGGCCACAGTTCCTTCCTTACAGCGTTCCTAAAGCACAGTCATTCTGTATGATGGTGTGGGGACATACTTTGGCTGTAAATTACAATCCACCTTTTCAAAAGCTTTCAAAACTAGAGAAGGCACTGGTATTCAAGAATCTAGAACAGGACAGAATATATAATTCGGAATATAATTTCCTTCTCCTCAGCACATACGCAAATAGATACATTTTTGAAAACAAAAATACCACAAAGCAACTTACTAAACGATACAAAATTTCTACAATACAGAGTCTAGTTAATGGCCTTATTCACTGTGTCTTGGAATAATTGAAAAACATTACTGCCAGTGACAATTACTTTCAACTTTATTAAATCTTGTGATGAACCCATCCCTATCAGTTTTTCACATGACTGCTGCGAGGATTGCTTAACGCAATATCTTCTAACTGTCATCTCAGGAGCACTGCAAACTATCCCCCATGGTGACCTTACTGACAGTTGTTAAAAAAAAAAAAAAAAAATAAAAATCACTGCATGTGAAATGTAGATTTTTCTGGCTAATGGCATCGTTGAGGATATCCTGCATTAGCCTTTTCCTGATTTCTTGCACATGTACCTCTGTTCTGTGTTAAAATTCAACCCATAGAAAACTAAAGCCTTGTAGGAATAGGGTGTAGGGGTCTCAGGTTGCAGGGACAGGACTCCCTTCAGAGGCTTTCAGTTGTATCCTGGCCTGGCCTCCTGGCATTATAAAAGCACTGAACTACAAGACACAGAGGTAAAGCTGAACTCTGAAAATATTTCTAATATTCAGCTCAAATTCTGACTGAGGTTATTCTTTAAAAATACAAATAAAAAGCCTCCGTAAGCTGCCAGGGTCTTTAAAAAAAAATTACCTTCAAACATGTCTTTTCATTTAAGGCCAGCCGAAAACAGTAGCCATCCTGGTACTAGACCTCGTATAATTCAAAAACAGTCTCTCAAAAAGCTACCTCAGCTGACTCAGCACTAAGACAGCAGAGATACTCCAGTAACATTCCTTGGACACAGAGAGATAATTACCAATAAGGAATGGTAACAAATCTTTACTGGCAATAACCTTTTAAAAGGTATCCTCAATGGCTTGTCTTTGCCATCAGTAACATAGATGCATTGCACAGAGATAGTAAGCCAACCTGAAACTTTTGAATTACAGAAACATCCTAAAATTGCATTTAAATTCAAATCATCAAATGCATATAATTTTGAAAAATAATTAACAGAGATTTTTCACCTGTCTGCCTACAATGTGACCTCTTATTTTGGTAAAATCTGTCATCATTTTCCCTGCTCTTTCAAGAAACTGATCCCAAGTTACCAATTATTTCACACAGATATCTTTTAATGTAAATTGTGGAACACAGTGGACATTCATCTTTCATCTTAATAACAGAGTCCCCAAATGCTCACATCACTTGGGAATACACAACTCAAAGTTTCTCATTGTGAAAGTCCATTGTTTAAGGATTGAGTGCATTTTCTGATTACATTGCATTTCAAGATTTGGATGAGTACCAAGTATTAAGACCTTTGTCTTTGGTATAGAATTGTGAAATCTCAATGAGTTTTTAAATCTGCAGATAACAAAGCTTGTAGGGACTATAAATAAGCTGGAGGACAAACTAGGAATTCAAATGAACTTGACAAATGGGAAAGCAGATGAAAAGCATAGAATGTTTATTCAGTGGGGACAAAGGCAAGGTTCTGCACCTAAGCATGAATAATTAGCTATGCAAATATAGGATGTGGATCAAGTAGTTAGCAGTTTTACAGAAAAAGATTTGAGGTTTGTTATGCATCAATGATAAACATGAGTCAACAATGTTACACTGTTGAGTAAAAGCCAAATACCCTCCTCAGACAGCTGAAAGTGAAAGAGTCAAGATTCAT
>NW_009637324.1:25402-29563 GCF_000690535.1 Cariama cristata | reverse complement strand
TCCCTACAGACAGAACTGGTAAAGCCTTGGCTGCAGTATGCTGTCCAGCTCTTTGCTTTGATTTCCAAGAAACATGGACAAACATGGATAATACAAAACAAGGGCAATGAAACAGCCAGGGCTTATCACCCATGAAGATAGACAGAAATATCTGGAATTGTTTAGCTCAAAGAAGAGAATAAGGAAAACTATGATGATAGTCTCTAAGTATGCAAAAATATGTTGTAAAACAGAAGTGATTAACATGTCTGCATTTGTGGTCTATAGGATAAGAAAAACTTAAGCTGCAGTAATAATGATTCAATTTCACCTCCAGAAAATAAGCCTCCATTTCAGCCCTTCATTTTCCTTACAAACAGGAGTGATTCGGACATCAGCTCTAACACGAAATCTTTAAGAACAGGTAAAAGAAACAGCTGTTAGGAATAAAGAAGGTTAACAGATCCTGCCACAGTACTTCTTGAAGCCCCTTCCAGTATCGTTTCTATTAAAAACCTATCAAGTACACATTTATATGTGGACTGAGTAGTGGAGAGTAAGGGTAATGAAAACATGTCAAGAAATATTTCCTCCTGTAACTTTCTTTCAGTTTTCCTTAATTGTGGCAGAGGCATATGGGAAGGATATAACTGTCTTGAGCTTCTAACTCTTGTTTGGTGAATATAGGGTCCAGCCTGTAGACCCATCACACCACATAATTCAGTGGATTAAATTACAGATCAGATATTCTGCTGCAAGGCAGAAACTCTGTAGAAATGGTATAGACAATGGAGAACAGTAAATTATCAGATTAAGTGGCAGAGTTGTGACATTCCATATTTCAAGAAAAGTGGTTGCTTTCTAGGACTATAGCAAGTATTAAATGCAGAAGCCAGGAAGACCCAGAGGTTTAAGAAACATGTAAAAATCCAAAGACTTGGGGTTTTTTTATAGTATATAAGCCATCGAGAAAAGGGTTTCAGCTGCCTCATGAAAGGATCATTCTGGAGCAGAAATAGTGTTAGTTGTGATGTTTACCTCTGACAAGTGAAGTTAAACAGAAACAAACCTTTAGGGTTAATATCACATTAAGCTTGGAGTTATATTTATTTATAAATGAGAAATATACAGAGCTGCATTTCAGTAGTAAGGGATTGTTGTGCACAGATGGTTTGTGGTGCTGCAACAGTATCTATATTTGCTATCACTGTTTTTAAAAAAATGCACCTATGTCACTGTTTTGAATCTAATCTTTCCCACCATCTAAATTCTTTTCCTTGATCTAAACATACTGAGGATCTTTTAAGAAGAAAAATCACCACCCAATGTGATCAAAGGCCTCATACAGCAAAGGAGACAGGAAGAAGAAAATTTAGCTACCACTCAACAAAAGATAATGCCAAGCAGACAGCTACCAATCTCCATACATTTTCTTGGCTATAATGTTTTGTAAATTCAGTTTCTGAAGGGAGTTTATATGTGTAAACACAGCAAGCAGTACTTAGCCAATCCATAAATGTACTGGCTTAAGGAACAGCTCTACCACACGACATTATTTAGAAATCTGTGAAGCTTTTAGAAATTCAAAATTTCATTCTGCAATAAGGCTTTAATTTCTGTTGCCCTGAACTTTCATAGTATCAAATTTCAGGATACCTATTGGCAAAAATAATAACATTGATTCAGATAAAATGTAATTTATTGTTGAGAAAACAGCTAGACAGAGATTAGACTTCAGGATATATTCTCCTCAATACATGGGCTTAATTCCTCCAAAGGGTATTATTTGCATGTTTCAGAACAGACTATATGCCTTTCAACTTTACTGTAATACTCAGGTTCTATTTCAAAAATGAGTGGGTGTTAAATATAAGAGCTTTGTACACAGTACTTAAGATTACCTAATGATACAAATAACATGACCGCATCATGCCACGAAGGTTCCAAGCATGGCTGAAGGAGATTTAAGTCAGCAGCAGCCTCCATCAGATACCATTTGTAAGGTCATTAAAATGTTTGTTCTTACTCACTTGTGTTTGCTGTTCTCAACTAAGAAACTGCCTCTTTTATGCCATGTATCATGGCCAAGCCACATTCTCCTGCATTAGGACTTGCCAAAAATCATGCAATACAAAGAAATAAGTGATATCAGCAACATCTCCATGCTTTAAAATGCCCGCGTCACTGTGTTAAATATATACAGTGTTTACATCTTGCTTTGAAGACTTAAATTACGACAGAAAGCCAGTATTACTACATTATTTCTTCATACTGGTCACTGATTTTATATAGTCTTGGACAAGTAACTCAACATTTATGTCTCAGTTCATCTCTGATGGATGTGAAACTAATGATTGTTCACTGTTTGGGAGCATCAGGAGAAAGTAACATAAAAATGCAAACCATTTTCTTAGGTCATACAGCCCGTGCACTGAAGATTAGATACAAAGTTGTCCTGATATTAAACATGAGGTAAAACACTTACAATACCAGGCAGGAATAGATACAGGAATGAGAGGAAAAGTAGGATATAAGAATAGCTATCATATTTTCAAGGGCCTCATCAGTTTTGGCTTCAACACTGACTGTGGGAGAGAATCCGGCAAAATATTTTACTAACTTTAGTCCTAGTCATCTCAGATGCATCCCCAAATATGTTTACACCCATGGCACTCCAGTGATGACCAAGAGAGATGTCTTAGACAGTGACTCTGAAACCATCTGAAGTAAATTTTAAAAACTGGAATTTGACTGTGGGTCTGTTCAAATGCCTGACACTATGCAAACAATCAAACTTCTGAAGAGGCCTGCTTAAAGTGAGAAAAAAATTCATGCCTCCTCATCTCTTACTATATTAGCAATGAAGCAATATGTTACACTTACCTGAGATTATAATCTGGTCCAGAAGTGTTAAAAATTTAAAGGAACATGAAATATTTGATAGAGCTGCACTTTTCTCAGAAATTTTATTGAGTTGAATAACACACACTTTCAAGACGAAAAGTGAAAGGTAGAGCTAAGTAGAAAGCTTTTCTGAATAATTTTAAAGATATCCTACTGTCACCACAATAGACAAATTATTACTGATCTAGTTTTGCATCCCACCTACATGTAGTAACAAAGAAACACATGTAAAAGAAAACTCAAAAACCCTGAGGTGACATTTTTAACAGGAATACTACTTTTGAAACATAAGAGACATATTCATGGCAGTATCTGGGAGATAACATATACTACACCCCCCCCCACCCACAAAGATCTGGTGAAAAAAATTTCCTCCCCCCCCCCCCCCCTTCAAGAAGAGAAAAAGAACACTTGCTTCAAAATTTACACAAAACACATTAATTGTGCAGGAAAAAAAAAAAATACTTAAACCAGTATTCATTACACTCAGTTGGCAACATCAGCTCTTCCCCTGAGGGATGCTCAGGTTGCAGGACTCCACCCAAGGGGCTGGCAGAGCTGAGGGAGTGACATCCCCTTGTCTCTGGTACAAACCTGCAGCGGGCTGACCTTGGCTGGCCACCAGGCACCCACCCACACCCCCCCTTCCTCAACAGGGCAGGGGGGAAGCAAACAAGATGACGAAGCTTAATGGGTGAAGACAAAGACAGGAAAATCCCTTACATATTACTGTCACAGGCAAAACATACTCAACTTCAGGAAAACTAACTGAATTTATTGCCAATTAAAATAGAATTGGATAGTAGGAAGCATAGACAAAATTTAAAACACCTTTCTCTCCCCCTTTATCCCAAGGCTCCACTCCACTCCCTCATTCCCAACTCCTCTCCCTCCCTGAGCACACAGGGGCATGGGGGTGAGGGTCAGCACACAGCAGTACCTTTCTGCTTCTCCTTTCTCCTCAGAGTTTTCTCCTGCTTCAGCGTAGGTCCTCTCCACAGGCCACTGCTCCTTCAGCATAAACCTGCTCCTGTGTGGGCTCCCCTCCACAGGCCACAGCTCCTGTCAGGAGCCTGCTCCTGCCCAAGCTCCTCAGCACAGAAGAACCTCTGCTGCAGCACCTCTTTCTTCTCTCAGCTAGGTGCTCACAGGGCTGCTTCTCACTTTTATCTGCCTGACAGGTGGGTTTTGCCCTTACAGTTCTCCTGAGGTGCCATACCCATGGCTGAGGGGCACAGCTGTGCCCGGCAGTGAGGCCCTTGGGGCCGGCTGGGACCC
>NW_009637324.1:6813-25376 GCF_000690535.1 Cariama cristata | reverse complement strand
CCCGGCGCCCCCCCCCCCCCCCCGCCACCAACGCTTCGCCACGTAGACCCAGTACAGACCAGGAAGGCGACGGCGTAGGCCTGAACTGCGAACTCAAATCCCACCAACAATCTTAATTTTAAAACCGGGATCCTCCCCTGAACTAGTGGCCCTGGGCAGTGTCGCACTGGGCACTACGCACAGCATTTTCCAGGGTGCCCACAGAAAGCGGGAGGTTCCCTCTCCCAACCTTGCACTGTGCCAGCCATCAGCCCCTTGGCTTAAACTGCGCTTTGACAGAAGTTGCTCTTAAATCATGGCATTAATGCCGTCCACCTAATTAGGGTGTTTCTCCTGCCTCACTTCAAACTGGTTATTGGCAACGACAGTGCTCAGAGGATGAAGGAGCCATGGATATCGATGTACTATTTAGCAAGCAGTAACTGCAGATGAGAGCAATCCGTGTCTTTCTGGGATGCGGTCTCACTGCACTTTTATTCCAAAAATTCAATGCCCCTTTCATGCCTAACCAAACTAGCAATTAGTTGTTAAGGCACAGCTAAAATGGCAAAAAAAAACCCTGTAGATTTAATCAGCATTTCCATGGTAGCTGAAATCATGCTGCTTAATGGCTGGAATGGGTTGCAATAAAAAATGAGTTGACAGCATATCCCCAAAAATTGATTCCTGGAAGAATAGTCAAACACAATAGCCTCAGGAAATAACATTAAAAAATATTAAACCATGGGTCTCTCAGTTGCCTTAAAACATGGGCATAAAATCTAAATCTCTTTAGGAATATACCAATTTTAGCCATAGATGTAGCTGCAGAAAATAAATTTAGAAAGGGAGATTTTGTTTGGAATAAATTTTCAGAACAGTCTAGCTGACTGACTTCTTATAAAGACTACTTTTTCTGTGGGAAAAAAATGTTAACTCTCCCTGGTGCTTTGAAAGTTTGGGGTTTTTTTGTGAAATACATAAGTGTTTTAATTTTACATCCACAGACAATAGTACTCTCTCATCAGGAAAATGTATACAAAAAAGGTAAAAAAATTGATTTGAAAATGGTGGGATCCACTTCATTGAAAAGTTGAACAAAAATGTCGATAAGGTGGTGCTCTAATGAATGCTGGAAGTTTAGACATGATGTTAAAGCTAGACTGTTGTCATCGTTCCAGATATGACAGACTTAAATTGGACATAAAGTACCCAACAAACATCTGGAAGACAAAACTATTTGATAAACAAGACCGTTGTGTCTCGGTTACCATAGACACCAATTACCCAACATCTCAAGAAGCCTGTCCAGATCATGTTTACAAATTTTTTGGGTGAAATACTATGCTACCTGTGTTCATTCTTAAGAGACTTTTGCAGTTTGACAATTAAGCTTTCTATGTCTCAATATGTTGTGATTTTATACAAGGTATTTGGAAGAAAATAATGATGGAAATTGGTATTTTTTGCAGTTCTGCTTCTGGATAATGACACAGAAAATACTTCCCTTGTGCAAATTAATCTTTTGGAGAGATGCGACAGACTGATGTTAACTGTCTTGCTGTCAAATTTTAAACCAATACCTCATTTTTCTTTAACTTTTATAAGTACTTAAATCTATTCTTATGTTTATAAAACAAAGTAAATAGAAAAATAAACTTAGCTTTAAATTAGCTTTACCTACATGTTCATTTTATGTTGATAATACTCAAACATCACATTCCTCACAAATTACAAGCTCGGTGGGCCTGCGCTGCCAGACTTCCTTGCCTCCAAGGTGTACCACTGCCCCACATTCAGCTGCTTCTCCCCGGATGCCTTCCTGCAGACATCCCCTGCAGCCACTCTGCCCCAAAGCTGTGTTATTCTGGCCCTGGGGCATTTGCCTTTGTTGAACTTCAGGAGGTTCCTGCTAGCACACTCCTCTAAGTTTGCTGATGTCCCTGGGAAGGTCAGCCTTTGCCATCCCGCTCCATTTTCAAATCATACACACGCTTCAAACAAGGATATTTTATCCCATCACACAAGCCACTAATGGAAACGTATCTTAGGCATCCGACTTTAGGGACAGAAGTTTGAATGCAGGATTTATGCAGGGTTCTCTGTTTAACTTGAGTAAGTTTATTACACTTTTTGCAGCAAGGAACTATGCCATATGCCCATGATACAGATAGGCAGCAACTGAACAGGATGACAGTGCATGAAACCATCGCAGACAGTGAAACACTTTTTTCATTAAACAGACAAAAATAATAAACAAAGTTTGAATACGTTGCTTTAGGAAATATGAAACTTTTACAAAGCATGATTCATTATTCACAATTATGAGTAGCATTTTAAAGGCTAGTGACAGAAAAATGTCTGGTGTTCAAAAGCTGAAGCGCTAGGAGTAACAGGTTTGCATTTTGTCATTGTCTGCATGATAAAATAGGACAAGTACAATAACAATACAGCAGATATTAGGATTCTCACAGTTAGCAGCCTGCCTGTCACACCCCTCATTATCTTACTTGCACACAGATGGCTTTCACAATACTTTTCCCAACTATCCTGTAATACTGAAATGCATTCTATAAAATTATTTACCATATGTTTATAAATACTTTGTACATAATCATTACGTCTTGGCTGAAAGGGAGGGACATTTGCATGTAGAAGCCGTCAGATATCTCTCTAATGGCCAACATTTTATATATATACACATGTACCTTACAATTCATTATAAGTGAAGATTACTACTGGGAGAGGAATTAAAGACAGTTGGTTCAGTACAGTCTGACAGGCTGCAAATAGATGCGTTGAACTACCTAAACACAATTTGAAAAGTCAGTAAATGTAGTGTGGATACGTACTTTGCTGCTACAAATACATAGCCAGTCACTTATCTCTTTCATCCCAAATTAATGTTTTGGGAATGGTCCAAGTACTTTGAGAGGTACTTTCAATCAAATACTGATATCAAAACCGTAAAAATGAAACAAATATTTCAGAAAATGCCAAGTCTAAGGGCTGCAGTGACAGGAACTTTAGGCAATATTGGGAACAGCTGCCCATCAAGAGAATTGCTCTTACAGGTACACTTAGTGAAAGATGTGAGCTACCAGTGACTTAAGAGATACAGCATTTCTTATTAGCAAATTAATTGTAAAATTACTTTACTACTTTATAGCTCACAAATACACAGAGCAAGATCAACGAGAGGAAAAAGAGCCAAGTATACAGCAAGGATTGCAAGACATGAAGCAGGTAGATGCAAGAAAGGCAATTTTATCAAACCTCCTGCCATGGCTGCCCCATCTGCTAGCTGATCTTTTCTGTAACTCACAGAACATACAGCAGTTGAATTACCTGGTTTCTGCTTGGCAAAGAGAGTGGCTGGAAATCTGGCAATACCTTGTTACACCTGTGTTTCTTTACATTTTAATGCCACTGTTTACCATTACTGTTGCATTTACTACTGGCTCCCTCAAGAAATTCACATCGTTAGATCTGTATTACTATTCTTCTATTCTGTGTAAAAACTTCCCTCTCTTCTTTTGGGAAAATTTGCAAATCAGTTAGAAATATCCTCATTAGCAACTCGTTTACATTTATATTTTGCATATTCTTACTGATTGAAAGGATTGTCCAGAAAGGCACTGATCTTGGTCTCAGACTAAAAAAAGAGGTCATTCTCATCTATTTGGCTACTGCTTCTTCCGATGGTTAATTACCATCAGCTAAATAACCCTAAAACTGCTGAATATTAATTTGTTTTTGTCTCTGGCTTTATCTTTGGTTCTAGTTCTTCCCCCTTCCTACTACCTCACAGAATTTTCTATTGTAAACAATTCACATCTTTATTTTGATCTCTGTTTACTTTTTTTCTCTAAAGGACTTTTGTTCTCTCAGTCCACACAACATGATGGTGACTCTCCTCTGTGCAACTCGTTATTTTCTTTCACTGTATGTGTTCTGCAGTAGCCGTTAACTCTGCATTGAGAGATGTCCCAGAACAGAAGTGCTGAATTACTAATGCACATGTAGGCATTCAGAAAATGTACTACATGAATCTCAAATAGCATCTAACTTGACATCATGGCCTATTCAGCATGCAGTTAGCCTCAGGTAACAATCACAGTCCACAGTCGTGTTGTGCTAAGAATCACACAATCAACTGTGTTAGATTCACGTTCTGAAAACCTGTTGTTCCAGTCTAACACATGAGCCTGAAAGGAAAACCATTGTGTTGGAAATTTCTCAATAATTATAAATCCTCTAGAAGTAAACTAATAGATATATAATTATATATAATATAATATAACAAACAAGACCTTTTTCGATTGCTGCTTGTCTCTAGTCATCAAAATGGAATTATTATAGCTGTGTTCATCTAATATGGAAATGCAAGTACAATATTACCACCTTTCATCAATACATCAGTCCACATCTTGAGAACCGTTTCAGGGGAAATTCATGCCAGAGACGTGTGTGCTGAAACTGGTTACAGCAATCACTGTTAATGAGTCATTAAAAAAAAAAAAAAGACATTCACAGACATTTTGTGAACAGCACAAGAAGCCAGACATTCTAAGATAAATTATTCAAAGCTGTCATTTACTTCCTTACACGTGTTCTGCAGAATCTTCCAGGGCGTTTCAGATGAGATGCCAACTTTGCTCCTGAATTCTGTTTGAAGCCTGCAAGATGCATGGATGCCTGCGCCACACAGGTACCTCTAGGAAATGGTCTGGACACATATTTTACAGCCTGAATGTACTAAAATGTATGGGTACCTGTTCTACACTTGTAAGGATAAAAAAAAAAAAAAGCAGGAAGAAACTCCACCTACTTAATTAAAAATGAAATGTCTCACTAATGCAGCATCACTTTCAGTTTTTCCTCTCTAATTTAGTAATTACAGGAATCATCATGCCTTAAACTGACTCTTCTGAACATCAGACTTCTCATTGTGTGGAGCGGTCTGACATTAAAATACATTCATTGACTAGCTGCAAAGCTGAGACACCACACACTATTCCCCATGTATCTTTGTTTAGTGGCTCTGCACAACAGATGGAATTTTATGTCATGCAGCATTAGGCTACTGTTAAATTTTAATTTCAATTAATGGTCTTTATACTCTTTCTTTATGCACACCAGGGATATTTTAGGCATCCATTTCCCTTCTAATTAGCTTTTATTGCTGAATTCATTCTGAATCTCTGGAAGTCATTAGATTCTCAAACATTCACAGCTGAATTTACTTACTCTCTAATAAAATTAATTAGTCCCTCAAAAAATGGCTAAATTTGGTCTACCTCTATACATACAGGTAAGTACTGAATGTCTGTAGTTTCTATGCATCCCTTTCTGGTACAGTTTCTTTTTTTAATATTGACTTCTATCCTTGATATTAACCTCACTGTTTTTCAGGTTGATACTTTGCCTACTTGACTTAAAATGAAACCTATTTCAGGGGCTTTGTCTCCTAGATTATGGCACATCACTTACACACTAATCTCTGTCAAAAAGCTGTTATGCATGGTGAGTTTCCTTAGAATACTGTGTTCACAGAGCCTTAGAGCCTAAGGCACAGGTAATTTCCACAAATACTGCTTGAGAAACTCAGATGATGTAGGCTGATAAATTGTATAAAGTACAAAAAGTCTTAATTGGTCTGTTTGAAAGAAGAGAAGCAACCAAGGTAATGCAAGGAAGAAAGAAGTAAAAATCTTTTTTTTTTTTTCCCAGTAATTTACTGGAAGAAACAATCAAGTATTTGTATACTTCTGGGAAAGGAAAAAAATAATGTGCTGCACACTAGTGTGACTGCTTTGTTTTTTTTTAACATTTGGATAGCTGCTTCTAAGAAGTCTTGGGTAGCTTAGTGGCACAACAGCATTAAGCTCTAATTTATCATTGTGCTATAACTATGAAAATTGAAGAATATACCTTCGCGGAGAGGCAATGAAAGATTTTGTATTGTACGAATCACAGTGGAATATTTATGACACTAGTTAAGAGTCTGTGATAACTTTTATGGTAACCTTCCATTTTAAGAAGTGTAAATTATATGTGGTTATTATATGGCTGCAACAAGTAATTTGTAAAATATTACAATATCTGTAAGACTCAGAATTGAACTTAGCACATCAGTTTCCTTTATTTATACTTTTTATACTATTAGCACACAAACTGCATTACTTTTAGAAACCGATTGTGCATATGCTATAGACATTTGTATCTATTCATGTATCTAAATAAAAACGTACATTTATACTGGAGACACCATATGTCGCACATGTATGGTTGTATACATACCGTTATCATTGTATTTATGGACATAGCAGTGCTATAGTGCATAGTGTTAGAACAGTATTTTCTAGGCACTTTCTACAGTCAAGTGCACCTTGTGTAATTATTCATTTCATTCAAATCCATCATTTCCAGGTTTCCATCATTTCCATTATTACAAGTTTGCTCCTGTAGTAATATCTGAATTTTTTTTTTTAATTGTCTATGGGGTATTTTTTTCCCCTCTTGAACTTTTTTTTAATTAAAGTCCACATGATAGGTCCCAGAGCAACAGTACCTGGCTTGATTCAGTATATTCCCCCTTAGGTCTTCCCTGTTTGGCTAGTGCACCCTCTTGTGAAGGCCAAGCCTCTTCCACCTCTGCAGCAGGCGCAAGTGGACATGAACAAAAGAACAAAGCTGGCTTGTATGCTCACGAAAAAGTGCACAAAATGAATGTACAGCTCAAAAAATGTACAAAGTAAACAGATACATGCAAAAGAAATGCTTTACATTGTATCACAGTTTTGGTGCTCAAGCTTAAGTTGACAATCCGCTACCCACGATACTGTTACTTGGCTTACAGAGAGGTGCAGGGAGAAAGAGGAGACAAACTGCATCTCAGAGAAGAAAACCTCTGGAGAGCAGTTAATTCTTCAAAGTGGCATACGGTCCTCCAAAAGGGAAGTACATTGAATGTTTCAGAGCAGACTAAAATTTTTTCTCCACCATTTAAAAAGTACTTTATTCAGGTATTCCCTCAGAAAGGTAGAAAGCCCATGGCTCTTCACAACCTCTTTATGATAGAGGACAGATAGAAGGATGGGTCCATAACATCTCAGCTTCTCAAAAATTATCAGTTACTTCATAAGGGGCAGGAACAGATGTAAGGGAGCACCACACAGCAAGGGTAAGGCAGCCAAGCAGCTATGCACATTATAAACCAATTCAAACCAGCTGCCAAATTAACTAGTTAACTAAGTACGGACTAATGTGTCCATTTTCCCCTTTTTAAAGATTTTTTTTTTAAGTCCCGTCAAGGTTGTTTCTGAAAGAATAATTTTTATATTCTGGAGGATTTCCTGAATTTTCATCCTTTTCAAACAGAAAAAAATACTTATTTGTTCTATGGGTAAAAACTCTTCAATAATTCTATGTGAGAAATAGGGAAATAGTACTACTTTCAAAGTCTTCCCCTCTGCTTAGGGGGAACTTCAGCTTAGATACATAGTGGACAAAATTGAAAAAAGATCTTGAAACTCACTTGATCATAGACTAAGTTTTTTCTGATTAATAATATTGTAACTCAATATAAAAAGTCAGTACAGAAGTAGCTTAAAGAATTAGAACACTCAAGGAAATGAAAAGGCCAAATCTGCTTTGCCTTTATGGAACAACTGATAAAAACAAAAGCAAAAATTACTCCAAATGGTATTTTCTTATGTTTCTTCATTATTATTTCCAGGCGGTGCTTTGTCACAAGATTAAAACAAAAGTAAATGTATTTATAGAAAATGTTTAAATATGCATGGTCATGAAGCATGGCACAACCTCATTTTATGTTATTCAGAGTCATAAAATGTGAAATAAAATGATATTTTCCCCCAATTCAACCTTTTTTAAAAGGAAATGCTGACTAAAACAAAAGAATCATGCAAAACAGATGATTAGAATAAAAGGATCATCTGAAGTATGGATGCTAATTGAAAAGCTTTCATTTTTTCCTCAAAAGCTATTATGTGTTTTCATCGAGAATTTTTGGGTTTTGTGATTTTTGTTGCATAAATAAGTTTAAAACAATGGGTAATACAGATTTATTTATGAATTTGTTACACTGGAATTTTAAATAGTCTCAAGAATTCAAGCTGGTCTAAAATGAAGTAATAGAAAATAAGCCACCTGGCTCCAATTAACATACCTAATTTCTTCTCTGCTTTATATAGCCCTCTTTCCCATGAGCACATCCCATATGCAAAATTTGGAACGCCTGCGTATTTCCTTTGTTTTACTTTTTCAATACTATTAAGTTTTTTCAAATCTTTAATTTTCACTTAATCCTCATTCAAGAAAAATTATTTTAAAAAGTTAAAGATTACTAAGATTTACTGGTTAGCAAAGTTGGGTTTTGTTTTTTAAAGTTGGCTTATATCCCTGACGTACATACAATTTTTGCTTTAAAGTACTGAGTTAAGAGTTCCCTGCAATTTTTGAGCACTTGTCTTTGAACTAACGCATGTGAGGGCATTTCTCTGAAACATTCGAGCCTGTTTCTGCTACTAGCAGGCTATATAGTCACTTCACCACAAAAACCCATAAGCTGTGGCTGTGTATCAGTGGTACCCTTTCAACCTTTTTTCCTTCTGCAGCTTTAATTTGGGATTATTTTATTGTGTCAGTGACTAACAGGCCTCCTTGGATTGTCACTCTTTATTGCCTATTCCTGCCAGCTGCAAAAATACTGGCTTCCTTTTTTAATCATGAAATGAATTGTTGCAGGAACGAGGAATGCTACAGTTGCCTTCACATAACATTCTCCAATCAGAAAATTATAATTTCTCAGATGCATTAGCACAATATACTAGGAAACAGCTGCATAATTTAACTTAATTGTTAAGCAAGACCTCATTATAGCTAGACAGTAAATTCAGCAGTTCACATTTTTTGTGCACCTCTTGTCTTTTCAGTACTCACATCATGTTCTCTTCTTCATCTGCCTTTCTGCTCCCAAAGGTGCTGGATAAAGCCATATTTGCAATAAAAATGAATTTAATCTTCTTAAAGAAGCAGCTTAAATTCATGGTAGATGCCTAAGATTCAAATTTATAGGAAAGTAAGTCCTTCCAGATGACCCTGGAAAGTCTGGTAGCATATATTAATTCATTTTTTTAAACAAATCAAAAAGAAGCATCCAAAATCCAAGATCACCTAAACCTTCAGTTTTGAAATACATCTTAACTTCTAAACACCTGTGATAGGAGTAAATACTATTCAGCAGGGTGGAAGTGGAGAGCTGCAAAAAGAGCACAATTCAATGCAAATGTGAGGTGAGCACCTAACATATGACTTGTTTTAAGACACTATGACACAAGAAAACATTTACTTTCCCCACTAGTTCGCCTTCATCTAAAAAAATGTAATTGTTTGCATGAACTAGATCAGGCAATATTGGCAGGCTAACACTATCTCTTCTCCAGACATTCAGTGGATCTAATCCTTTGTTTTCTTTAATTTTCTTTAACATGCCTTAATAAAGGTTTCATCCTAAACCAGTTTGTTCAGTTTTAAATTTTCTTCACTTCCAAGATTTATTTTTTTTAATTCAGTACTTTCTGAATCAATTTGAATTTATTTAAGCACTCATATTTGAGTTCAGTGGCCAGAGTCAGCTATTTGCATAGTGTATTCATACTATATGTCTATGTGCTGATTCCTAACTCCCATGCAAGTTATTAATTTACTAGATTCTCTAGGTAGGGGGAGGAAAAAATTCCACTCGGTTTCTATATTAGATGTATTTCGTGTTTTAAGTAACTATTGCAAACACGCCTCACTTTTATTGCTGCCATTGTCTAACCACATGTTTAGGTATCTCTAAAATATTTATATCACATCATAAAATAAAAACACAAATCTGCTAGAGTTGCTAGTAACTTACAGGTGTGTTATCAGGCCTTTCTGCTGCTGGTGGTTCCTGCCTCTTTGAACCACAAGTTTTCTTGTGTTCTGAATGTGGTTCAAGACTGTCTGTGCTATCACAACTACAAATGATACACCTTATTCTGTTTTTAACAGTTGTATATTTCTCTCCTCTATTCTTAACCAAGGGTTCGTATAGTATCTGGAAGAATGAAAAGATTTTACCGAAACAGTGATACTCACCCTCTAGCCTCCCAGAAAGATCATCTGAAGCATGGCCTCTCCAGTGCTGAAAATAAAGGACACGGCATCTTCATTTTTAAGTCTACTTTCAGTCATGTGAAAAGCATACAGAACTCATTTTGAGTGAGGTCAGAACAGTAAATATTAAGAACAACTGCTTACATTCCCCTCTGCAAGTCAGGACTATTACAGAGAAGCACTCAAGAGAGAGTAGGAAAACTTCAGTGACCTTTCTTCTTGCCAGTTCTATGTAGTATGAGCAATCAGTAATTAACGTTTTCTGTAACTATAGCCAAACATTAAAAAAAATTAAAGCTTGGGCCTTTGTAAAAAGTTTGGGGGTTTTGTTCCTTTATTATTGTTCCATTTTGTTCAATTTTTTGTTCAAGTAGATTGAAATAAAAATCACTTGGATACAAGAAACAGTAACGCTAGGAATCTGAAAGTGTTTAGTCAGAACATGTAATTACTGATAACAATCAATCATCCCTGTAGCTTCAGCTCCATGTAATTCTCTACCCACTGAAATTCAGCTAGTTTCTAATAAATGTTTCATTAGAAAAAAAGTAAAGATTTTCAGCATATTTATAAGCATTTCATAATCAAATGTTGGGTTTTTTTTCTGATTACTGCACATCTTAATACATTAGATTGATTTAGGAAGTTCACAATACTGTAGACTGGCTTTTCTGCTAAGCAATATCTGCATCATCTGATTTCACTGGTATCTGTGTATTAAAGGCAGAATTACTGACATAAAACTGGTGTTGGCAGGGAATCAAGACAGTTTTGCAAAGTTTTGTTAACTTAATTGCTTGTTTCTCATATTGTGGACTAATGCATAATTCTTGCTCTTTCTCCCTCATGAGGAAACAAAAACAACCTAATCACTATACCTAGACTTTTATAACCAGGATCTGACAGTTCAGAATCTGACAAAATATGGTGAAAATACCTAGCTGTGTATTAATATGCAATTATACAATAACATTTTCCTGTACTTATCACTAAGGGGAATGACTAATTGTCTTCCTAACCTGGTCATCTAATTAAAGTAAGCAGAACTACAGTCATTACATTCAATTCTTAGGAGAGCCGGTTACTTTCTGTTGATAATTACAGAAGAATAGTACAGAAACAGGCTTGCCAGTGCTTGCGTAAGGGAAAGAACATTGCACTTCTGCATTAGGCAAGGCAAAGGAAAAGATCATCAAATATGTGGCGAGATTTAATTTTAAAGTGTATGTTTTATACCAGTACTATTTCTTTGCTACTTCAAAATTGCACTGTTTTATTTAGAAAAGGCATCAAAATAAGAGGAAACCTGGGAGAAGTGAACACCTGCTATGAAGTATTGCTGAAATACAACAAAATAACTACACTGCAGCTAGTTCATGGATCATGCTGGCCAGAGATGTTGTAGGCCTGAGCAGGGTTCAAAAAGATCAGACACTTGTAGGGACTTTATAAATGTCCACAGATAAAGAATTAACATTTTCAATGTAAGATTAACCTTTGTGTAACAAGCAGCACATGACCTCAGTGATGAGAATTAAGAAAAGCCCTCCCTGGGGCAGACTATCCTGTAAAAAGCAGGTTTTTTGCCCTCTGCTTCCAACCTGTTGAAACTGGCTCTCTGGCTGTAGGGACTTCCTTTGGGTGCAGAGTTACATACTGCATATTCTTAGATGTATTTTATACATATACCCTAATCACATATTCTTAGCATATTTGATGAATAGTGAATGCCCTGGTCATGTTATGGACAATTTTGGTTTGCCTGTTCCAAGAAAGGTGTTTTTGACCAAGTCAGACCCCCCGTTAACAGTATTTCTCAGTATGAGTCAGTATGTCTGAACATGATGTAACGATCACTGTTCATAGTTAAAATTAGCTTAGATGAAGAAATTGCACCTCTTTAACCAGGACATGAATCGGGTCTGCTGATGAAAAGATGTCAGAGAAGGACAATAACTTAGCAAACTGAAAAATGCTAAAGACAGTTATTGTTTTTCAAACCAAGTCCCCCCCCCAAACTGTTTGTCAATCACCTGTTGTAAAAATATTTACAAATGGTTCTAAATAAAATCTGTGGGTCTGCTTACAACAGAAAAAAATGCAGTCCTTCTGTGGTCAGTGTAGCAGCTATGAAAACAACACAAAACCAAAAATAAATCTGAAATGCAAAAGCTAAAAACAATTATTCAAACAAGTGTAACTGATGCCTAATATGCTAAGGTAAACAATAAATCCATTAGCATATTTTGCAGTTCCCTGATACCCAACCATACTTACCAACAAGGAACTGAGTCTTCATTCTGCATGAATTAACCTTCATCTTTATCTCTGAGTTTTTGAATGGCAAACACTGTAACAATGATCGAGATTAAAACGTTAGCCTGAAGTCAGATACCTGATACAATGGATGAATCTTTAATTCACTTTTAAATTGCTTAAATAATGTTACATTCAAGATTTTCTGCACGGATGAACATTAATTCATCCAGGAAAGAAATGTTGCCATGTTTAATTCAATAGTTTTAAAAATTTAGTTATTAAAAGATTCTAATTTAGCATTTCCTTTGGTATTTTATGCCTTGCTTAGTAAGAAGATGCATCAACAGGCCATGATAAAGAGATTAAACAAAGCTGTAAAAATTCTGCCCAAACTGAGTATGTGCTTTTATTACAATAGCTTTTTACACAGGCAACTACAACAGAAATGAATGACATAATTTGATAGCAGATTAACACAATCATGGCCTTTGTTTCTGCAGCAGTTCACTGATGGGTAGATAACAATTAATAAAGAGGGCTCTTGAAGCCTAGTGAGTTTAATTCTCTTATTTATCACTCATTTCGCACTTAGACAGACGTTGTTTCTTGAAAAAAAAAATAGAAGATTGACCCTTGACAAGAAAGGTGCTGATCAAAAGTCTTCTAAATCACAACCTGAAAGTCCTAATTGTGGTCAATGGTTCTTAAAAATGTATTTTGTATTTTGAAAACAGAGAATTTAAAAATTCCCTAAACTGCTTAAAAATACACTGACTTTAATAAACTGTGAAGTGAATAGTTTCATGAAATAAAAAAAATAAATCAGTATTAAACTGATCTAAGAGGGTATTTAGTAAGGGAAAACTATAGGGAAGGCCACACACTGTGTAGAAACCTACCACTACTATCACGGCACTTTTAGCTTTACTTCTCATACAAACTCTTTAAACATACATGTTCTGTAAGAGATTGTATAATTAGAAGAAATAGATCGTTCCCTACAAATCAGGGAAACCAACATTTCTTCTATAATTTAATTTCAAAAATCTTCATATTCATTATAACAGATAACACTCTAGCTCTCCACCTGCCTGCTGCAGCCTTAGAAGTCTTGAAGGGGGTCTAGTAGCAACCTAAACTGAGGGGTTTTTTTAAGGTAATAGGCTATCCCAAATGGTTTGGGTAATAAGGAGGAAAAGATATTTGATAAAGTTCAAGAACGAACTTTCTCAGCTTCAAATTAAGATATGCGATTTAAATCACCGATATATCCCTGCTGCTCTGCCAGTCCAGGTTAAGTATCACAGCGCTCTTATGGCAGTTCTTAACTGGGCTTTAGGGTTTTCTTACCAAACCCAGTTTTTCAAGCTGGGAAATTATAGAGCATTTGGCAAGAAAGCTGTATGAGGTTCAGGTCCCAGATCCAGTTTTGTCCCAGACATCTTTTTTTGGCCCAAAGGAATATGACATTCATCCACCGACACCAGAAAATGGTCTTTTGAACACAGTACTCCAGGCCATTGAAAGCACTGGGTAATTTCCTTTCTGGGCAGAGCTTTTTGAGTGCCATCTGTTAAGAGCATGCTTCCTTTTGGTGTTAGCTGGCATTCAGCATGCATCGTTCTTACTTCATTTTCATACTTCGTTTAAGCATGACACAAGCAGCAATTTGTGAGGGGACAAAGATTCATTGGGACCCTCAACTTGCAGGTGTTTCCCTTGGCTATTTCCAGTTGCTGTTAGTCTGCTGGGTCATACTGATGCCATAGACCCTCTACTGTTGAGCATCCAGCTCTAAGGCAGCTTTTATGATAGATTTACACAGATAAGCAACAATATTGGAAAAAAACCCAAGCAATATAGCTTTTCTATAGCTAATCATCCACGTCCCAGCTGTACGTAGATGTCCAGGCTATGCCTGAGAAATCACAGCAGTTAATGCACCAATGAATAAGTGCTTGTCTCACAGCCTGGGGCTAGGAAGTTAAGATAAAGATAAAATAAGTATGACCCCGCACATTACAAGATGGGTTTAAGGTGCCATTTTTGTATCAGAAACACATAGTGCAATCCCAGATCAGACATCTGAGGCAACAGCATCCCCAATGAGCTGTCCTGTGTAGAAAGTTTTATGATCCCTACCCACTGTTACAGTCCTACAGAAGGGAAAAGGAAACAAAACCTTACATTTAGCATTATCTTCAGTAAAAACCTCTTTTGAAAACCTATTGGTTTATAGGGCAAAAATTTAGGACAGAATTTGAAACTGCAGGGGAGATCTTTCATTTGTTTTGCTTTTCGAAGCCTAAGACAGTTCATATTGTTCAGCTTCTAGCACAAGAATTAAGACTGAGAAAGTGTCCAAAGATTTTTTGCTTAAACTTACTTTTTTAACCTACCATCATCAACATAGAAAGTTTCAGCTATTGTTAACCTGTCTTCCCCTACAAAAAAAAAAAATCTATAATAAACTTCAAGTATACATTTAGGTGATGTTAAAAGCTTGCAAAACATACTAATTTTTCATAACGGTTGATATGAACTTGGTTTCTCAGTGTGGCAGAGCTAAGAGACAAAATGAAATATACCAAATGTCCAGAGTCTTAAATATTCAATACAGTATTTTTCCATGCTCAAGTCGTCCTACACATTGTCACAAAGCTTACTACAAAACAGCATTGGGAATGCTTGTTTCAATGCATGGGTGCCCAAAATTTAATCCTGTAACCTCAAGAACATCATCATCATCTTCCTAAAGCTGTCAGCAAACTCAAAATGCATCTATGTGATACTTAACGCAGGCATAAGTTCATGTTCATATAGAAATATCTGTATATATAGCTCCCTGTAAATGAAACTTCTGTCCTCACCTCACTTTCAAACAGGCTTTTTGGTGCAGGCATAGTGTAAAGCAGGCACAACTTAAAGACCCAAGCAGTGTTTCATTGTGCCACATAAATGTGCGCATTCCATGTTAACTTGGACTTTTTCATCCCACTACCTACTGTGGAGTATCTAGGTATATCCACCGTTACAAACACATGGGTATTCACAGGGCTGCACCCCTCAGCATTCACAGATCAGTGAACAGTCTGCTCCCATCGTGCAGTGACACTCCTGAACAGCAGTGGAGATTCTCTAAGAAAAAATGCTTTCCTGAACAGGCAACCTGAACTCAGGAAGACGCATTAAATGAACTCTCCTCAAAATTTTGAAAAATTCCAGCTGACAAAAACATCAATCCTCAATTGTTACTTTCTTAATTGCAAAGCCAAATTAAGGGAATTTAGTGCCTTGCAAAACAAAGGGGAAAAAACCCCAGGGTGTTCCTTATTATCTATTGTACTTCCTCTCACCTTTCAGTAAATGCAACTGGTTAGTACAGCCATTCACCACACTGCTTCCTATTGCTAATGCAATAACTGCTATCTAAGCAGATAGAACACGACCCAGGAGAAGGGCCCCCCTCGAACTAGTCACTGTTACTGATATGTCTCGCTGTATTATTTCATGTTACACACCTCACTAAAATGGTACCACATCAAGACAGAAACAGCATCTATACCATCCCATACAGGAGGCAGCAGGAAAACCTGCCCCACCTGCATCAGTGTGTCCTCAGATGATTGAGTCAGGCTGCCATAAATGAGCCAGCACTGCTCTGGTTTGTGTTAAACCTGCTCTGTCACAACTGCTGCCAGTCTGCACAAGGGCATCTGGCCAAGATGCTCTGGGGAGAGGCCAGGCACGTACTCCAAACATCAACATTTCCTCCATGAGGTTTTGGAGTTGGTTTTTTTCAGTTTTGAAAGTCTTTTGGGAAAGATCTATTCATAGCTCTGCATCCACTATGGAGGAACGCTCACTTTAAGAACAGTGAGAAGCAAACAGCAATACAAGCTTTTTCTGTCTTTTCAGCCCTCTTCAAAGTTTTGGTAATACATGACATTTATTAAAAAAAAGTGACTATTTTCATCCCAAGATAGTCATGTCAAAAATATTCTAGGAATAAAACACAAAAGGATAGGTACTGAACTTGGTTACTTCTTAAAAATTATGTAAGTTTAGTTTAGCAAAATATTTCTAAATAATACAAGGAAAACCTTTATAAGTACTGAATTTTTTAATTAACAGCTGGGGCCCACTGATATTGTGACTGGACAAGGAGAATTAAGAAATTCTTTCATTAGCAACTTGCTTTAATACAAAAATTTAGCTAAGAAAAAGAACAGCGTGGGTGCAGTATGTTAAGACCCTCTACAGTATCTGTCAGACCTGAGGAAACAATAACTAAAGATATTAATGCATTAAAATTAAAAAAAGCAAACCCAAAACTGTTTACTGACCTGAAACATTGAGGAAAATTAACCAGCAGAAGCAAAATCATTTTGTTGTACCATTTACATAATTAACCTAGCTTGGCTGAAGGTTTCTAAGTCATAAATAAAATAAAAGGATATGCTGGATACTTAGCCTGGTTTTCTAAATGACTGGTCCACATAACTTGCAGGCCCATTTTGTATGTAGGTGCACATTCACCCCAGGACCCTGTGTATTCTCAGGACATACGAAAGTATTCTTGGCTGTAATTTTCACATTACTTGCCTGAAGAGTTGTGGTTCTCTGCAACAAAGGCTGGGAGTTCTAGGAAAAGAAGGCAAAATGAAGAAATAATTGACTGATTTTATTTTACATCATAAGATTAATTTGAATCAAAGTAGTCTCAAAAATACCCTCTGCCGTACCCAAGCCTACACCCGAGAGGGCAATAGGAGTGGGAGACACAAAGCCAGAGAAGGCAAAGAAAAACCCAGTTTTCTCTGACTACCATCAAACTCTATGTATGAGGAAGCACATTAAACCAAAGGAGAATATTTTCAAGCGAGGTGTTGGAAATGCTGTGTTTTGTTGCAACAAATGTTACTAACATCACAAAGTGATTCTTTGATTTTTTTAAGTCTTTGCTGTTTTAAACATTCCAGTTTACTGAATGTTTCTTCTGTTTACTGTTTCTCTTTCAGACTTTAATAGCAGTCCAAGCAATAATATCTAAATGTTATTCTAACATTAAAATTTAAATCATCTGTTTAAATAGTGTACATTGACACTATAGGTATAAAAACGTACGTTCTCAGGTCATCATTTCTCAAAGGTAAGGACAGAAGAGTACCCAAGAAGCACAGCCCCAGATTCCCTTTCCAGCACAAGGCCTTTCCGCTTCAGTACAATTCGATGCACATCAAAGGTTCACACCATGTCATGCATTTGAGTGCTGAATGTACTTGATACGAAGGCATTTGAGGGACAAGCCTCTGACAGCAGCTATGATTTGTTTTTTGCAGGTAGGTATCTCTTTATTCTTTGAATGGCAGAAATATGTCACCAGTTAAGAAGGAAACATTGTTTAAGTAGGAAAAAAAAAATCTTTCTGCATCTTTGTGTATACTAAAACTGTCACTTCTGAAATGAATTCTCTTCCAGAATAAGGGTAATGACTTGTCACCTCTTCAGTTTGATCCTCTGCCCCTTCATCATGGCTTGCAATGGGAATGCAGCACTGTTGGCAGTACAACCATTCAGGGAAAGCTCTAAAGAATGGAGAAGGCATGCTAAAACTCAAAGAAAATTATTCTGACGAACCTGTGTTTCAGTCTCATTCATTTCTGAATCCCCTGCCTCCTTGCTTAAAAAGTTTCCTTCTGCTCCATCACTTCAGAGCAGCCCCTCACTACACACGGTACCATTTAGGGTAGTTTCTCTAATGTTGTTACCAAGGTGAAACTTCCTCCTTGGAGGTGTTTAATACGTTTCAGATTCATCTGCATTTCTCATCTAGGGACCCAACACTTCCACAGCTTGCTGTAAAACAAAGCTGGTTTTCTTTTTTTTTCTTATTTTACTTGTCATCCTATAAAATACATGATTTTGCTATTTTAGGGATCTTTCAATATAATGAAATGTATCCTTCTAAATTCTCTTTTTCCAATGCTAACAAGGTATGTGTCAGTAAGTTTCCAGGTAGGTAATACTTTTTATAGATGAACAACACTTGTGTGCTTGACAAAATCACTGTCCCCCTGTTATTTCTAGACTTAGTAGTTTACCACATTCATCAGTAATCTTACTTCAGCCATTCTGTTGTACAAGTTTCT
>NW_009637324.1:0-6588 GCF_000690535.1 Cariama cristata | reverse complement strand
TGAACCATGACTTTGGAACGAGGGACAAGATACTAATCTCATCACTCAAAAAGTGAAAGATCCCTCCCTTTGACTTTTAATACAGTAGCAAAGAATAATCTAAAGTGTCAATATACACTCCTCCTTCCTTTCAAGGCTATGGAAGATGAGGACCAATTGGATTACAGACAGTACCAACTTGGTTTAGGATAATGCTTTAAGTACACAGTGATAAGCAGGATAAATAGGAAACTATTTCCACTGGGGCACCAACACAAGACGTTTGCACAGACTGCAGAATCTAGGCTAGAATAATGCACCATCTCCCCTGTTACTTAACACAATGGCCCTGCCACCAGAATTAACTCCTGAATTGTACTCCTGGAACTCCAGGAACAACTGCTTTGAATAAAAGGCATTTTAGTTTCTTTTTCAGAGTTCTCCTGTACTTCAGGTCTGCAAGAACCAAAGAGGTTTCCTTTGAATTTGCCACAATTACTATTACAATGGAGGTCATACATAATTCTTGGAAGGCAAATGCGGGGTGTCACTTTTATCAACACCAGAACGTGTTTATTTCAATCTTTCACAAATATTCTGAACTGATCTATTAACCTGTAAGGTATTTTTGTCTCTGAGACTCGTTACTCCAATAGGATTGATTCACATTCTGTATCCACAAAACTGAAGGGCTGGTGTTAAGAACAGCAATTTAATCAATTGCCCAGTGAGCCAGCCCATGTGTGCAATTTCTGTACAATGAACTTCGTGCATTCTTTTAATTGAAAACCACCTAATTAGATAATTCACAACCAACATTTACAAATTAGATGGCTGAACCTAAACTATGTGAAAGGTTTCTTTTTTCGTCTAATTTGTACTTGTGTAAAATAGAAGTTTTTAGCTTTCTTTTTTTCCTGCAAGAGAGATATTGGTCTTCAAATAGCTGTAATTAAGGATGCAAGCAATATGCAGACTGAGAATGATTTACAGCACATCAGCTTTGTTCTACAGCAAATGCAGAAAACAATGACATGTCGGTGAGAAATGAATTTCTGTAGGACAATTAATTATTAGGCCCTGCATGCCAATAACTGAAATAATTCATGTAAGAAAATACTTTTATAAATTGTTAGATGACACAGTAAAAAGCTGACTAATACAGTACATCATAACAGGTGATTGGCCTCAAGAAGGTCCCCCTCCGCTGTATACCTGGATATAACACAGTGACTTCGGGTATTTGCCACATGACTTTGGGGGCTTAGACTAGTTTATCTTTAAAGGTCCCTTCCAACTCAATCCACTATGTTCTGGTGTTGATGTGATAAAACTACTGAGAATGTTGACTAGGTATAAAAAGTATCCAAATATGCCAGCTTTCATAAGCTTCTGCAGTTTTCAGTCTAATCTCCTTCTCCATACACACTGCCCCTCTTCCCAACAGAAATGAAAACAGTGATAACCTCCAAGATGTCTTTCCAAGACAGAAAAGATAAAAATAAAAAATGTGGAAGATGTGGGCCATAACCATTTGCAAGATCAGGGCCCTACCTGCAGAGAAATTAAGAAGTGTCATACACCCAGGAGATATTTTGTATCAGCTTTGCACTTCCTGTTATAAAATTAACAGGCAACAGGAGGAAATGGATTTTAAGTTAATCGTTACTCCCTACCTTTGAAAAACAAGGCTATTCTGCATGATAGATTGAGAAGCCCAACTTTAAGCATTCATTTTTCTTAGAGTGCCTTAAAAAATCAGCTCACTTATTGCTTTTGCCACAGAGACTTCTATCACCACCCAACAGCCAAGGCAATGACAAACAGTAACACCTGATTCATTAAGTTTTGCATTTCTGGGCAAAGTGAAAGTGCCAGGAATCACTTGTTTCCACTAGAGCAACATCATCTAGACCAAACTTGCTTCTGTAGCCAAACAAAATGGAAACTTTCTAAACAAAATGGTTCCCTCCACCCCATTTCCCCCCACCTCCCTTGCAAAATCAGGTTCTGGGGAAAAAAAAAGCCAGAACTCAGTAAAGGAGAAGGAAGAGAAGGAATAACGTAACCAGAGGATTGTTTTCAAATTACCATGAGGAGGACGGGAACTAGAAGCTAAATATTTTCTTTTATCTGTTGTTCAGAATAATGCCAGCTTTCTAGGTGCTACAAGCTTTCTGCAATAAATGTGATGTAAGTATACAGAGAGATAGGTAGACATCACTCAGATCATATTCAAGCATATTAAGTGCTTGAACACTGCACAGTTTTAAGAGCTTCCTAGCTTCAAAAGCATTAAACTTTCCCTATAAAGGAGCCAGGCTATCTGCTACTCTTAATATCCTCCCTTTGAATTCCTCCTGTGCCAGCTAGGACTTGGCCAGAGTGAACCTGAGTGAGAGAGTTTTAATGTGTTAATACATAAAAAGCAATTTCAAGTGAGAAAGAAAAATCGTTGCTTCAAAGTAAGGAAAAAATTTATGACCAGAAAACAGTTTTTAGAAATGAGAATGGAAGCTTGGCACTTTACGTTTCCACGTTTCCTGCTGCTAGGGTAAATCCCAGCAAGTTGTCCTGGATTCTTGAAGAGCAAAGAGAAAAACAACAAAAGGATTTAAAAAAAAAAAAAAAAAAAAAAAAAAGATTAGTCAAACTAAGCAAGTGCAAAAATTCCTTTGCTGAAGGTATAGGGAAAATTTCAGAAATACAAACCCTAGAGCAGTCTTAATAGTGAAAACAGAAAAATATAAAAAATTAACATAATTCCTGAAAAAGAAAGTATCTGAAATTCCTTTACTGAGACTCATTTCAAAGCTACCAAAAAAGATGAGACATGTTTTCCATATTTTGATATTAGACAGGTTTATCTGGAGACATTTTGCTCTTTATTTCAAATGCTTTTAACATCCAGTTGAAACAAAGCTAGAGAAGATACAGTAACCCAGAAATCGAATCTTTTTCTGCTCAGAGTCTTTAACTTCCTTTAGCACTTTCAAGTTTTGCACCCAAAATTAGAGGTTAGTTGAGCAAACATTATACATGTTTCCACTAGAAGTTACCAACACAAGTCACATACACTCTTCATGGATTCAAGACTAAAAGAATAGCAGAGCTGTTCAGAACATGTTGTCCAAAACTGAATCCATTTGGTAAGTTGCAGAGGCAAATATTGTTCTTCTAAAACAGCTTTTATAATCCTGGGTCAAAGTCAAGCAGGGGGAAGGTTTCAGAGTAAAATGACCAATGGTTATATTTAGTAGGATTTTAATCTCATATCAAATTCAGAAATTTCAACTAATTTGCCTGCTTTTCCATTTTCACGTATAAGACTATATTTAATCAAAGTCTTTTTAATGATTTTCCAATTCCTTTTAGTATTCATATTTCCACATATTCACCCTCAAAGGCTTTTGATGCATACTATAATTGCACAAATCTACCGATATTTTTCTTAATCCTATTTAAGTGAATGAGTAATGCTCTACTGAAAGAGCTTCTGCACAGGCCAAAATCTATCAAGATTTTCACCAACATATTTCATGCAACTATATATTTTCTTTTTTCCTCTTTCACTGCTCACTAACTTAAACCTTCAATTTCTCAAGCATCACCAATAGCAAGGGTACCTTCCTTCCAACCCTGTTTTTATTTTTATCGTTTTGATGCTCTATTTTCAGCTTTTGAAAAGAAAAGTATTGAAATAGTTTTAATAGATCTAAGAGTTAATATAGGTAAGTGTGGAAAAAAGGTAAGATGCCTAAGTTCAGATGTGTTAAGCGAGATTTTTAGAAAGGGTAAACCAATTAATTCTTGAAAATAACTTCCCCTTCCAGGTAAAACCCCAACTTTCTTATTACTTTTGAAAATTTTGGCCCAGCAGTAGAGAGTGTTTGACATTTATTCAGTTACTATATCACACCATCTTAAAAATAGTAATTTTACTATTTAGCTATTATTCCCCAAATGTAGAGGAACCAATATTGAATCATCTACTACACTACTCCCCCCGCTGGCTAGTCATCTTCTTTACAGATTATTACATACCAGGCCACAGTAAAACAGGTCCCAATGAAGGAAGAGGGATGATGTCCCATACTACCTTTCATATAACAAAATCCTCCTTGCAGTACACCTGGCAAAGCTGGTTTATGACCGACATTACAGATGAAAACATGTGGCTTTATTTGGGGCAGGAAGGAAGAGGAAGAGAAAAGGTAAGGAAAGTAATAGTTTTGTGTTAGTATCTCATATTTGTTAATGAGAATGCATTTACTTTGTGTGGCAAGATAGACACCAAAATCTAACACAGCAGATTAACAATTTTTTATATCTTTTTTACTATTTCTCTTTTGTGGTCTTAGTTTTGTAAGGTGAATGCGATTTTTTTTTTTCTTTTTAAAGGTAAGCGTCAGCATGGGGTTTTTATAGGAATTTGCCATATTCCAAAGTTCTTTCCAGCAAGTTACTTTTGAGCCTCTATCCTTTTCAGCCTAGCATTCTGTCTCTTGTTTTATATTTTCAAATATATATGCTAACAGGAACACATGACTTGATAAAGACTTTAACATATGGTCTGCCAACTTTTGACATCCTAATTCCACTTTAGGCCTATTGTAAGCTTAGTATCTCAAATGAAGGCAAAGGTTTTCCAATAGCACATTCGATCAATTGCAAGTAAATAGGGAATAGGGCTGACCAACATATCAAATAACTGCACACTGAAAAGGTCAAAATGGTCTGATTTACAGTACTGTCATGTTGTGCGGGATGTGCGAGGCATTTTAATGCTCATTTCACATTCTACAATGATGATGCCTGTAATGAATAGGAAATGACATATTATGAATTCATTCTTGTGATAATTGTAATGAGAATAGTGAATGGTACAACAAATCTAATCCATCTTCATGACAATTTAAAAAATGTAATCTGATTGCAATCGTGGGGTATTTTTCAGGCACTTTCTAGAAGAAAACTAAATACAATTAAGCAGTAAAGAAATATATTGTATTTCCCAGATATGTTAAACCCATATTTATTGGAAAGTTGTGTGATCTGTGTTAGTCTTATACAAAAAGCTTTCCTTTAATTATATGGAAACTTTGATTTTCCTTTTATTTCAGCATAGTATGTTATAACTTTATTAAGAGAAGTTTAAAGGTCATCAACTCTAAATCATGCATTAACAGAAGATAAAGAAAATAATTGGAAAAACTTGAGTTATTCCAATAATAATCAGATGTTCTGTATATAAGACAATAGGACATAGTGATATATTGCCTTTAATAAACCTAACTGTTTAGAAAAATCAAACTCTCCACTACAAAAAAACCCAAGGCTTAGTTACTTTGCAGATTTAAGAACCTTTTTCTTAGGAGCATAGGGGGAAACAGGCTTTATTTCAGTGAAAGACACAGCAGTGCACTCCCTGCAAATGCAAAGGTAACAGTTTTTGTCCCCACAGTTTTATTAGAAACGGGAACCACAATATTTGCTTGTGCCAAGTTATTACAGTTTCTATCAAGAATTTAAGCCCCCTCCCCTCCCTCAAGCACCCTATCCCCTGATTTCAATGCTCAAAATTAAATACGGGCTCCACAGCAGTCTCTTACAAGTATTAGACTGAGTGACTTTGCTGAGACCAGGACATCATGGTTGTTTGCCAACACATTCCATCATCCCCTCTGTCTACCATTGATGACACTCATACAACACACCAGGGCTAAACTTCCTCAAACTACTCTGAAAAATCTGAATTTAAGTCCAAGGGCCAGTTTTCTCTGAGATATCCTGCCTTAGCTTCACCATAACTTCAATGTTATTTTCTGTTTTAATTCTATTGTTTTCTTACTGTCTGGGTAATTGAATCAAGTCTGGGTTACAGCGCTTCTCCTAACCCAGGCTTGAAATCACATATAGGAGGGCTCATTTAATGGATCATTGCTTGCTAAGTTTACATAGTATTGCTTGGCTTGCAAACCAGTTCTGAATGTATCTTGTTACACAGCTGATATTCTTGTAACCACACTACAGTATCAACTGAAATTTATGGTTCTGTTTAAAATTCACTTTGGAAATGATTTATTTTGTTTTCAAGAGTAATTTGTATTCTAACAGGGCCTGTTCTAGTAGATGCAGAAAGCATTCTCTAAAAGGTTTACATAAGCAAAACCAAAAATTATAATGACAGTCTGTAATTTCCATGGATGAACTTTTAATAGAAGTGCTCTAGTAAACAGCGACAATTTGTGTTCACTTGTAGAATTCAAATCACTTGATATGTTCATTGTATTGAATTAGTCACCTACATAAGTCATGGGTGTTGACTACTGAATTTTTTTAAAAGGTCTTTATTGATTTTTAAGGAGCAAATGTATTTAAAAGGTGGCCCACTAGTGTAATTCTGCTCATTATAAAGTGCTAAATAGTTGAAGGGGACTAAAAGAGTATTTGGAAAAAGAGAATCTATTTTTAACTAATTAGCTTTGAATCATTTGTCTAGCTAATCCATGTTTTCAGTCCATGGCAGTATTTGAAAGGTAACTGAAAACCAGACTTCTAACAAATGTGCAGACTGCCCTAAATAGGAAAGGTTACAGCGCTCATGAA
>NW_009637323.1:38623-40122 GCF_000690535.1 Cariama cristata | reverse complement strand
GCTCCAGAGACAGCCGCGTCTACGGTGCAGCTGGCAGTAGGAGGATGGAGCTCAACCCAACGCCTTTGTTGTACTCCCAGCCATGGGCAGGACCTTCCAGCCCCTCGTGGTCTCCTTAGCTGACTCCCAGACGTTAAGGGTCTGTCCTGTAAGGTGTGACCACAGCACTTGGCCTCAAGTATGATCTTCCCAACCTTCTGTTCTCGCGTTACTCCCCTTGGGGACATAGAGCTGCCTGTTTTTCTCCTGTTGGGTGGGTACGTACCCACCAACCCACATGGATCCACCCTTGCTTACCAAAACTGGTCTCTGCCAGATTTACTGGAGAAGGGAAACCTGTGTAGATGGGCTGTGGAGCGCCTAGAGCACCTGAACTCCCTTCCTCCATCTGGGACAGAGATGCAAAGCCTTTCCTTCAGCTTTCACCAGCCTGGCTCTCTCCCTAGAGCTTTTGCGGCCTTTGCCAACACAAGCTCCTCACAGAAAAGAACCAAAGAGAGGTCTGTGGGGACAACTTTTTTAAAGATGTCCTGCAGTTTCAGGATTTGGCTTAGTATTAGACAAAATCTTGAACTCAATATTAATCTAAACATTGATAAAAATGTTTTGCATTTTCCTCAGCAAGTTTTGGTAGCAGCGGAGGCAGGTGAAGCTGGTAGCCACAGTGGAGGCAGAAGGCAACGGCTCAGTTACAATGACGGGCAGGTTTGGTTTTCATCCCAAGTTGCAAACAGACTGCGGTATGCCAATTAATGGCCTTGTGGACCTTAGCACAAAGCACAAAGATAATCTCTCAGTCACTAAAATATTCCTCTTTATTATAATCATCTAAGCTCAAAAATACCTCAAACATTAATTTTCTTTCTATGGTATTTATGGAATTTTTTCAAAATCCCTTTCAAATTGGTGGGATTATTATTCTTATGTGACTTTAAGGCCACGATCTTAACATTCACTTACAAACTGACAGCCACCCTGGTGCTTAGATAACTTCTCGTATACCCAAATAGTTCCCTTGCTGCAACACCCTTTAGTTTTTAAGTATTAGTATGATAACCCCGCATGTCAATGTAGGGTATACTCCAGTGATGAACATCTGAAGGGACAGGAGGATTTAAGGCACTGGAAACACATAGGTCCTGCTTTTTTCCTGTGTCACAGCATTCTGAGTTTCCTTTGGTCTTCGGTACTAAAGTACAAATGTCTGCATATACAAAAGTGCTTTATAAGATGTAGAGGAAGTAAGAGGCGTAGTAGTCTGTAGTTCTCCTTTGAGGTGAGGACAGAGCAGATGTCCTGAATTTCACATGTGTATTGACTACTAGAAACCACTTGTCTTTAGTCACAGAAATCTCAATGTTACGGTCCTCTCTGCTTTCGTATTTCTATTTTATCCTCTTGTTATGTGTTTGCATCTGATAGTATCTTTGCATCTGTATGCCACTCCATCTGCTGTATAAGGACCGCAACTTGCGTTATGCAAGAATTTCCAGCATACA
>NW_009637323.1:29263-38611 GCF_000690535.1 Cariama cristata | reverse complement strand
AGCGGTTTCCATGCTCATCGAGGAAAATAAGGGTCTCTCAGTACTCGTGCAGGCTATGCTTTCATCCTTTATAACTAACCCTACTAATCAGATTGGACTAAGTGACTTCAAAGAGCTACCAAATACTGCCTTAAAACTGCAAAGTACTGTCTTTAGACACTGAGTTTGGACTGCTGAGAACTGCAAATTCATCTGAACAACATCAATTTGAAGACTTTTTTCCACCTTTCTTTTAAAATATTTTTCATTTCAAAACCAGAACAAGTAAATAGAAGAAGATGGTGCAGCAGAAGGATGCCAGAATGGGAGCTGAAGGTTCTGTAACTTTGAACTTCAATGCCTTTGAAGTAGTACTAAATAGTGCTAGTTCATGCCAGTAACTAAAAGTCACAGTTGTTTAACTATTTATGCGGAATTCTGCTTTTACTAGCAAAAATAAGAATACAGGCTGTCAGGAAACATTCTTGCAAATCTGTGTTGCTAAATACTGTTTTCTACTTTTTGTCCCATCTCAATTCTCCTTAATTTCTCTTCTGAATTTGAAATTATTTTATCTTTGGCTAGCAGCTGTAATCTTTTTGTGTGGCAAAAATATATTTTTTCTTTTGACTCCAAAAGAAGTACATAAATTTCTAGTTTCCTTATTTCCTGGTTTGTCCATCAGTATTTTGAAGAGAATATATTTTTTGCAGCCAGGATTTTCAAAGTAAACTTGGACTGGTAGATGTGTGAGTTCTGATGAAAGTCTTTAAGGGCTACTGACAATCCTAACCTAAGTGTCGAAGCAGACCAAAACCACTGATTATTGGATTTTTGTGGCAAAAGAGCAAATACAATTTTGTGATGCATTGGACTTCTAATCAACATTAGCATAGGTGAGAATAAAAACTACAATGGATAGATAGCTACTCTAGAGTTACAAGATTTTATTCCTAGTACAAAAAAGTATAAACACAGAGCTGGGCAAAAAACAGATCATACCCAATGACTATTGTGGGGTTTTTAATTATCATTTCAAAGGACTCTCTGCTGGAGGTAGCATCTTTACTCTTTCAACAATATCATACAGTCTTCATAAAGCCTCAGCTGTTGAATAAACAGACTGCCTGAGGATCTTAGCTTTCAGAGTATCCAGAAAAGGTTACCAGTTCTATTTTGTGAAGATCGTAGTATTTGAATGGGGTAAATTGCAAATATTATCATATCGTACCATCTTGTCTCAGAAACCCAAGCAAACAAAATTAAGCCATCATTTTTTTTGCTGTTTCAGACTCTTAATTTTTACATACAGAGAGGCTTTATTTATGATATTTCAACTTCTAGGGTTAAAAAAACCCTGTAAAACATGACTCTACACCTCACTGTTCAGTCTAGTTTTAATGTTGCCTTCTGTTATTGAGAAGATAGATAACACTTTTACCAGAATTCGGATCTGCATCTGTGCCTCTTGAGCTAAGTAATACACCATGTGTATTTAAATCTGCTTTAAACAAATTGTATACAGTTCTTGCAGCTTCTTAATTTGATTGAAGTATGCCTTTAAGAAAAAAAATAGCGGGCTGTGCTTGAAAAATATGATTTAAAATTTCTTTGAACATGAAAATGCCTCATTAGCTCTGAAATGTGTTTCTGAGTAATAACGATTAAACAATAAATCACTGTTTGAAGTCAGTTGATTCTCAAAGATACTAATTAAATACAATCTGTTTTCCTTTGTGAAGAAATTTAGATATATTTGCACATAACCATTACATCAGAAGTTATCCACATCTTCTCAGCAGGGTGCATAAGGCCTAATTCTTGCTCCATTTAAATCTGTAGCTAAACTTCATTAAACTTCACAAGCGCAAGACTGGTTTTACAATGTATAATAATGTTTGATTCTTCTCTTTTTAGTATTTTTTATGCATGTGACTGGACTTGCTCCATAAGAATTTAAAAAAGATTATTCCAAGAAACTGAATAGCTTTCTTCTAATTAGAACCACTGCTTCACTTCAACAATACTGCTGCTAGTTGGAGGAAGGATTTGCAGATATTTTTTTGTGCAAGCAGCAGATAGAACTTTTTATAAAGGATGAAAGTCATCAGGTTTAATTTGGTTAGTCTGGCACCTCCCCTAGTGTGTCCATTTATTTCCCTTGTTTCATCGAGAAGACAATTCAACTGAAGTCCTCATCATTCAGAATACGTAATTAAACATTTACATCTATATCATGAAGGAAAAGTCACATCTCTTCCCTGACTAAGGCTCTCTGAAGCAAGGAAAGTGTTAATTAAGATGTCCCAAAGCTCATTTCCTACGCCTGACCACAAACTGTTTGCAACTCAGCCTCCAAAAGAGGTTGATGTCCACCAGGCCAGCTCCTCAGCAGCCGCCAGAGATGGCTCTTGCCAGTTTGAGTTTTGATCGGCTCTTTCTGCCCGGCCAAAATCATCTGGAGATAAGTCCCCCCATGGGTTATCTGAACCTGTATCTACATTAGACACCTAACCCTCCTCCAGGGACAACTCGCAAGCGTTTCTCAGTGTCAGGGAGCTGGGACAACTTGAATGACAACTCCAAAAAACAGGACAGTGTCTGCAAGCATGCAAATGTTCAATATTTCTTATAAGCAGAATGGCAAAATATGACAGCTGTGTACAGTTGTGGGGTTTTTGAGCATTTTTTGAGCTTCTTCACTAAAAATCACTTGGAGTTGAGGCTAGGGAAATGGGGAAACCTGTTTTGTTGCTAGAAACAGAGAGAAGAGGAAAGATCCTACCCTTACCAACCCCTAACTGAGGAACATCTCCCAGATTAATCAGCCAGACTCAGTTAGAGGGAATTGGTCAAAACAGTTAAAGTTGGAAAAATATGTGGGTTGTGACTGATGAAAGTCCTGGGTGTCTGCCCTGGTGACTTGTAAAGCCCCTCCAGCTGCTTCCCCTTTGTGGACAGTCCCAGTGATGGGGAAATTTCCAGTGTTGCCCAGTCCCTACAGATCCCTTGGACAACAGATGTTTCTCCCTCTCACCCATCAGGTCTTTCCCTTGCAGGCCACATCCCCAGCAGGGAGCCCGAAAGGCCACAGCTCCATCTCTCCTCTCCTTTGCCTTCCCAGCATGGTCGTCTGGTTATCTGGGAGCCTCTCGGGGCTTCCGCTGCCGGCCGGACAGCAACTCCAGGTTTACAAAAAAATCTAAGCAAGTTTAGTAAACAGAAGGGATTATTTATAGCATCTGCACCTTAAATGCCATTTTGAGTGTTTCAGGAAAGGTCACCTAAAACTGGCAATCCAACACCAGCTCTATATTTATGTGAGATTGTAGTGCATTTAATCACAAGGTGCATAAAATTTACACCATCCTAATCGATATGCGCAAGATCATTTTACACTATTCTCCTTTTAGCATGACTTCCAGGATTTTAAAAGCAAATTACTTTTGTCATTGACCTGTAGATAAAAGCTAGCCAGTGGTTCCTCGAAGCTAGTGTGTTTCCTTATCAACCTTTTGCCAATGTTAGCTTTGAGAAAATCAGATTGTACTCCAGGGCAAATCCAAATATGCTGTACGTTCTCTTTGGGAGAGGTAATTTTCAAAATGGACTGTAAAATTGGACAGAGATTTACTGTTAAAGCAAATGGTTTTATGCTTTTAAAATATTTCTATGCTATCTTACATATATATAAACCCAAAATATTAATATATGCTTGATTTTCACAATTTGCACCTGTAAAATGTTTCCCACTAACTTTCTATAAAAGTTTTTTAAAAAAGCACAAAGTTGAAGGACATGATGTTTCATTATTCAGGTAGATTTTTAGAAGGTAAAAGATATGGAATGTATTTTTTTTCCTGCACAGTGTTTTGTGGGCTAATGTTGAAATATGTATGTGTAATCCCTTTCCTATAAAAACATACATATAATCTCTAGCCTACACACTGCCTAGTCTATCGCTAACTGATGATATCTGATTGGAAGCATAGTGGGAACCAACAAAAACTGTATTTTGAAGTTCTGTTTCTTTTATTTTCACATGTGGTCCACAGGGATACTTCTTTTTGTTTAGCCTTATTGATCATAGTATGGTACAAAGAAGAATCCAATCACAAGAAGATGAACTGGGACATTCAAATGGAAATGAGAAAAATAATTTTAATTTGTGAAGGACACTATTAGTATATTTTATCAGGCAATAACATGTTTAATTTGTTTCAACCTCAAGCTATTAGGCTTATGTCATTTACTTTCAGAGCACAGAATGATTCCAACTGCTGCATGTGGTCCTGTTGGAAATTTTGTTGTCCCTTTACACCTACACTTGCTGGATGACAAAGTGATCTTCTGGGGCTTGGAAATCAATGCGTGTAAACTCTTCAGTGTCATTCTGATCATCACCGAGATCTTTAGGTCTTACCTTAGTATAATAAAAATATTTACAGAATATATACAGGAAAATATCACTATAAGAAAGAAGATCTCAAAGAGATATCCAAGAGGGACTGGAGGAAATAATTCCAAATATGAAATCCCTGATCTAACACCTACTGAACCCAATAAAAAGTAGGGAAAATAAAATGTATATAAAAGGTAATTAACTAAACCACCCTAGTCTCTACATGCAATATTCTGTCTTTATAATTTGGCAGTAGATTTGTGAAAGCATGACTGGCAGAGTTCGTTATTTATGTGTTCTGCCAAACTCCGAGGGTTAGTATTGCGGGATATGACAAGCAAAGTAAGTAGAGAGATTTCTTTCCTTTCCTCCATTTTTAAAGAAAAGTTTGTTAAATTTCAATCCTAGGCACATATCACAGCTTTGCACATTTTTGTTCATACTGCAGTCAGTGCCTGAGCAATGTTAAGAAATCAAATGAAAGTAAGAGGGAAATCAACATAAGTAGAGCCAATATATCAACATAATTACTGATAACAATGACACCATGTATACCGCATTGGTTATCACCAAAAAACACTGTTCTGAACCATGTCATCTAGACCACAGTAGATAAATTGTTCTTTTATTCTTATAATTAGGAAAAAAACAAGAGAAAAGAACATTTCCACCATCAGAAGTTTTCCAAAACAGTGTACGTTATTCCTCAACATACACAAGAAATCTTGAGCAAGAGTTGCTAAATACCCCATCGCTCGCACAGTATCAGGGCAGCAGATGCAGACTCTCTTGGGCTTTTAAGTCCACATGGAGACAAAACGGTCTGAAATATCTGCCATATGGAGGGACCAACCTTCATCTTGGATGCTCTCTCACCGTCCCTACTATCCCACGGAATAAACCCCAGTATCCTAGAAATGAGAGCCAAAAAAGGGAGGGAAAAGCGCTGTGTCATTAACCATAACGGTGAAGGAACAACACCCCTGGAAGACCTGCTGTCAGAGTTTTAGCCCAAATACGCACAGGCAGAGCCATGTTGGCGGGAGAAATCAGTGAGGCAGCAGCAGCTCCTTTTCAGCTGCTGGGCAGGGCGGTCAGCCTCACAGGTTTTGAGGGGGATTTCTGTATGATTGCTTTTCCCAGAGCTACCCAGGCAACTCGTCCAACCCGGGCTCAGCTGCGACTTCACTCAGCCGAGAGAATGATCTCAAGGAGAAGTCCCTCAGCCATCCTTGGGACCAGCAGCTGCCTGCCCAGGGAGCCACAGCAGCACCCAGAAATGAGGGGGGGCTGTCAGGGAGAGGCTTTCAAGAACAAAGAAACTGAAGAAAATTTAACAAATCTTTTTTTCTAAATGTCTTCTGCCCAAATCTTTATCAGAGGGAACTTTAGACTGACCTTTGCTATGAGTGGAATAATAAGGAAAGACTTTATTAAAAAAATATAATTAATTACAATCAACCCCAGATAAACTTTCACCCAGCATCAAACAAATAGACTTGTCCTTCCATAATGGGACCCCATATAGCCACCCAGGACCACATCTGTGACCATTCATTCTCCATCTTCCCTTTCTCCACCCTCCTTCCTTCAGCTCCCAGCAGTGTCTTCCCACATAGAAGTAATTCCATTGTGCCGAATTAATATCAGCAAGAACATGCCTTCCTTCTTCTCTCAGAAAAATTAATTTAGTGTAATAAAGATGTGGCCTCAAGCTGAAAGTCCTGTATAAGTCAAAATTATGGGCTCTCACCTTGGAGTCAGCTCGAGGCCTGCATCTTCCTTCAGTGCAGTGACAGAGTGCTCTGAAAAGTCCCGGAGCTCTGTTAGCATCACGTACTAGCTGTGTTAGTTTGCATTTTATTTCCTAGCATGGTTCTCTCAGAAATACTATGCGACAATATGCATGCTCAGGTTTTACTTTCAATAATGGATGTAAATAAAGGCATTAATAATTCAGAAAGAGGCATGGAGGAAGTTAGAACCAGTAATAGCATTTGTAGTCCACTACTGAAAATGTATCCTTTATACACTAAAACATATCCATTTTAAATGTGATCATGAATAGAAAATAATTTCAGGGACTGGTATTTTATGAGACTTTCAAAAAGAGGTGGTGAAGAGCTCCATCAGTCCATTCTGAAGACGAAGCAAACCAGCTGTTAGTGGATGTCCAGGGACCACCTAGCAAAAAGAGGAGAGGTTTGTTCTCAGTAAATCTGGGATAATCCCGAAGACCTCACGGCATGGCATTATTCACTGCATGTGTGTGTTTGAACTGAGTTCATTGCAGCTAAATACATTAAACCCACAACTTTCAGCCCAAGGCCATTCACTTACATTTAACGTGCTCTCACAGAAAATACAGCAAGGCGGGCAAAGGGAGATTTTTGTTTGTTTGGAAGTTGTGGGGATTGCAAGGGAAGCGTCTTTTTATCCTCTCTGATAACAACCAAAGGAGGGCTAGAGGTACTTTATAAATAGCAACAGACAAGCATTTGATCATGGTATCAACCAACCAAAATGCCAGTTTATTTGTCTAGGGTGCTGACAAGATCATCCTTTTCAAAGCACAAGTTTTAATTATTCAGTTGTAAAACAGTCAATTTTAGTGAATTTCTCCCGATGCTCCCCAAAGAAATCCATATGCTGTGAAGCTGCATTTATGGACCAATTATTCCTAGAGGAAACACCCCACATTTGACAAGGCAGCTTTAAATCATCTAGCACAAACCCAGCAAACCAATGGAGAAAGCATCCCCTCACTTTTAACACTTCCATGAAATACGTCCAGCAGTGGAGCATAAGGCTATTTTCTTTAACTATGTTAGCGTACATATTTCATACACTATATATCTATTTTTAGAAGACATGTTGCTGCTGTTGTTGTTATTTCCTTAGGGCTGCATCAAAACTTAGGAACAGCCAAGTGACAAAGGGCATGTATGCCAAAAGTTCATCTTTCTTTATCCAGCCGCATAAGATGACTTAATAAAAGATATTGCTTCTCCTCACAACCCAAACCCCCCTAAACTTATGATAAACACACTTTTTGAAAGACTCTCCCAACCTCTACCTGCAATAAATCTTTACAGTTTACACATAACAGCATATGTTAGGGCTATTTGTGAGGGTACTTGTATCCATCTGGCTGGTATCTGTAACAGCCAAAATAAACAGAGAAGAGGAGGACAAACTCCTCCTGGTTCCTAAGAGTCACCTAGGGAGCCCTGCAAACACCTTGTCATTGCTGGATGCCAGCCTGGCCTACGCAGCCACGAGCTGATTACTGAGTTAATTATTCTGCAGCCAGACGGTACAGGCTGGTATGTGAAGGCTGTTGTGCCGATCACTTTTAAGCATTATTTTTTGAGACAATTCCTCACTTCTAAATCCATTTGGAGCACCACTTCAAATATTTAGGGTGTTTTTGACAGCGAGTCTGCAGGGGAAGTGCCCTTTACAAGCTGCAAAATTAAGTAAAATCATCAAACCCAAACAATTAAGTCTGTTTCTGTGCACAGCTGGCAACAACTCATTTCTAAAACATTTTTCACTGAGACAGAGGCAAGAAATGGATATATTAATTAATAATAATCTCCTGGTGCCATGTTTCTTCACCGGTCGCTGGCAGGGAAAGCAGCGTGCAGAGGCGTGCAACCCCTCGGGGCCATCTGATGCTTCCCATACCCGGACGGGGCACCAGCAGACAGAAGGTGGCATTTCATGGTATTTTAAAAAGTGTTTTGGGGAAGAGACTCTGCACCCCGGACCTAGTTCTGTGCCGTGCTGATGAACATTGCAGGAGCTGGAAACCCCAGTGCAGTTAGGGCAGCGGGCTGCACTTCTCGCCGTGTCAGAAAAGCTTCAGAACGTGCTCGTTGCCATCAGGCTCCGGAGGTCCTAGTTGTGGGTCTTGCAAGTGTCGCAATTCAAACTTCCATTTTTTAATTTACTTTTCACTGTTTTCTACTTATACCACAACGGCAGGTGCCATCCAGGGAATTAGTGTGACTGAGGAACAGATCCATTGAACACCAGCAGCAGTACGATCTTCAAAGCATACTTCTAAACCGTTACAAATCTGAAGACCTCACTCAAACAGAAGAAATCGCTAGCTGAAATCATCTCAGTTGCGTTGGAGTCTGACGCTGGGGCTGCCCTTTCCCTCCTTTGCCCCGAAATCACCCCTGCAGAATTAGCTGAGGGTCACTGGCACGGTGAATGCTGCTCCGCGCTGCTCTGGCAGCCCTGCGCTCGTCTGAACCGCCAAGAGAGCCAGCTAGCATCCAGCTCTTTGTGTTGCCAAAACAAAGCCAAATAACTGCAGCGAACGGTTTTACTTGCTCTCTATTTTTCATATATATATGGTAGTCCAGGGAGCAAATGGTTTGGCAAGGTTCTTATTCTTTTGCATGTATATATTCAATGAAGTCAATAATTTTCCTTGATTCATATAGATGCCATAAAAACTCGTCCCTGCTTGTCCCACTGTGTAGGCAGGAGATGCCTAACGAGGTGCATCATTTGCATTAAATCAAGCAGCGTAAGTAACGAATGGGACTTAGACACCTGTATTCCAGGAAGATCTCAGCCAAAGCTGCTGAATTAAGTTGCTAAGCAGTGTCCTCGTTAATCACTGACTAGTAACACGAAAAGAGAAGCGGCAAGATTTGGCAAACTTTGACAAGCTGGGTAAATCGAGCGCTGAGTACACAGAAGGCTTTTAGGCCGTGCCAGATGCTCGCAGCCAGGTCCCCCCAGCCTGATAGCCCTGCTAATGGATTGAACTGTCACGACGTGGCCAAATATAAACACCGTGTGAACGGCAGAGCCTTAAACAACCGGTGCCCAGGGTTCAGAGCCCTGGGGGTGACAAGAAAGCCACTCTGAGCCCAGCTGTGCCACCCCCCCGGAGCTGGGTGATGCCCCCTCAGACATCCCATGCCAGAGCGCTTGGAGGGGCA
>NW_009637323.1:27956-29251 GCF_000690535.1 Cariama cristata | reverse complement strand
CCCCCCCCGCCCCCCGCTGCCCTGGCACCGAGGGATTGCTCTACTCCCCTCTCTCACCCAGCAGACAGCTTCATCTCAGCCCCATTGACGTTACCCGAAGCATTTATTAGCACCACCAGTAGCTACCTGTATAAAACTGAACAGACTGTTTGCCACCTTTGCTCTTCCAGTTGCTGGCCCTCTTCCGAGGACAGGAGCCCATCAGCCCATCTCCTTACCCAGCGGTCACAAATCTGCTGAGCGACGGCACACATCAAATCTTATCACAGGGAACCAGGACTGATACGCGTTCTCCTCAAACGCAATTAAAGTGAAGCATTATTTCTTCTGGATGTGGAGAAGGCGATTGGTGGCAGCCTTTGGCTGCAGGGCTCCATCTCCTGGTTTTAGGAAGATACTGTGTGGCATAAGGAAACCGCTCATTTTCAAAATACCTAAGAAATTAGGACATTATTGAACATACTGGAGAGATACGGATTCATTGGGCTAAAACCTATGTTATTCTTTGTTTCTGAAGTAGTGCAAACATTACCAAAGTTTTATGATAATATGTGCTGCTCTGTGTAGCTTCAAACTTGCTTCCTTGGGATGAAATGGCACTTAGTGCCACGGTCTAGTTGACATGGTGGTGTAAGAGCAAAGGTTGGACTCGATGAACCCAGAGGTCTCCTCCAACCAAATCAATTCTGTGATTCTGTGAAATGAAAACCCTTCCAGCACATAGGAATTCCCGCTGCCACTGAATCAGCGAGGGAAGTGGAGATCTTCCTGGTGTTGGTGGAGGAAATGTAGCATTTGCAGTGAAACAAATAAGCAACCTGGTATATAAGAAAGTGGAGATCACCCAATGTAAAATTCCTGCCTATTATTTTTAATTATTGAAAAGTTTTTTATTTCAAGCCATGTATTACAAGAAAGTGGAGATCACCCAATGTAAAATTATTGAAGAGAAAAGTTTTTTATTTCAAGCTATGTATTATTAACGACGACTCACAGTGCAGGATCAGAGGAGGCCTTGAGAAAAGTCAGCATTCATCACAGTCGTTATTTACAGTTAATATTTGATCATCAGTCCAAAAGGCAAAGCATGTCAAGGAAATACCAGATCCCTACATCACAAACCTTGCAGTCTGAGTTTCTCTCTTCTAATGTATCGTTCACACAGCCAGAAAAATACTTTCAGTTCTTCCTGTAGAATATTCTGAGGAGCCTCTCCTTATCTTCCGACTCTCTCTGACGTCAAGGAAATTTCCTGCTTTGCAGTGGTGATGCATCTAGTCCCATCTCTTTAAAAA
>NW_009637323.1:14746-27943 GCF_000690535.1 Cariama cristata | reverse complement strand
GAATGATTCCTCTTCACAATAGATATTACTCCACATGGATCCGACATTTTCAAAGGCTGGGGAGGTAGACACGTAGGACTGAAGGAGATTTGATGCCAGTTGCATTTTGTCCTGTCCTTCTCACAGTCTCCTTGAACATCATGCATTTTTCATACAACCGTGGATACAAAAAATTTTAATTTTCTGTCATGAGGTGCTACTTTCACTATGTTGCGAAGCATCTATTTTCCCCAAAGAATATTTTGCCTGTCAACAGATGACATAAATATAACCGATGGGGTGATGTTGAAAGGCAATTTCAATGTAAATGAGCTACGTGAGAACAAGAAGATTTCAAATGTAGCAGCTTTTCTGTAATAAATGACAGGTTACTCTGCCCAGTGATCTCAGGGTACACTGAGGAGTACTGTGGCAGTTAAGTATGTCCAGATTTCAGGCATTTTACGATGCAGTAAATTGTCCATTAACAAACATTTCAACAAACTCTTTTGATCAGGCTCTGGTACCTTCGATCAGGCCCTGTATTGTTTTCTGCTGCATCATTCCCATTGAAACATGAAAAAAGCATGGGAATGAGTCACCATATTGTACTTTTTTTATCTTTTTTCTTTTGGAGGACAGTACTTACGCACAACCAGGTTACAAAACATTATTTCGTATCACCAATATTGAAAAAATAATTTGTCCAAACCCATTATTTTTTTACAATAATTTAGGCATAAGGCCAAATGGAGGCAAGAGCTTGGTAATATCTTGAAATCAGACCAGCCTTAGATTTGCTTGCATTTAAAATGGCAAAGGAGCGAGTGGGAACCGGATCCTCCCCACTTTACAGAGGCAAAATTTTCATTAACTTCGCCCCCTACACAACTTCCAGCTATTACCCACGACGGTATCGTACACGACTACCATGTTCCTCTGACTCACACCTTCAGATGTTGCCTAGGGTGGTGGTGGGTGGTGGCTCCAGACTGCCGTGACTGTCAGGAAACTGTGGCAGGGCTGGCTTCAGGGAGGATGTGGCTGAGCACCTGAGGGTTGAGCACTGTGCTCCCTTGCACACCCATCAGGATGTGCCCTGCCACGGCAATGGTAATGGTGAAGTGAGGGGAGAGAGGCCCTACAGGCATGGTGGGTTGGGTCTCCCACTGGATCCTCCACCGCAGCATCCGGATGATCCTCCACCACCTCCAACTATGCTCTTTGATCCTGAAGACCCACCACTGGATCCTCCTCCCATGCTGTAGCCTGGGATCATGCAAACTCAACGCAACAGGTAACTCTTTCAGTAGCCCACCCTCATGATGAATGTCAGTGAAACCCAGACCTATCATATTTAAAATCTGCTTATGGGAATTAGTATTAGCTTTTGGTCAATGTTCCTAGTGAAACGGAGCTGCTGCTGTGTGAAGGTACAGCTGATGTTACGAACAGCACATCACTAGATATGGTGAGGAAAATGGGAGTCAGCTGAGCAGAGAGCTGGAGACTGAATCCTGAATTTTAGGAGAGCGGGTAGCCCATGCTGCAAGTCAGTAGCAATCAAATCTGTTAAGTGCCACAAACTCTCACACTTCATTCTCTAATTGTATTTCTGACTCATTTAAAGATGAATTCTGAAAATGATTGCAGTGGTGTATGATGCTTAATGCTTTATGTAGCCTACACAAAATGCTATGCTCCTTCTTTTGTGGTATTTATTTCTTTGTTTACTTTTTTCCTTTCTTTTTTTTTGCATACATTTTTGTATGAATCATTTTTCTGCACACAGTTTTGAAGTGCATAATGAGATGCCGAAGTGCAATGAGGTCACAGAATTATAGCCTCGATTTTCCTGATTTTATTTGCTATTGAATTTCAGAAGGCACATTTTCTACTGCCCTGGGAATAATGAAATTCAGCAAAACTGTTTAAAAAAGATGGGGAAATCTATACAGTATTCTGGTTTGTTCTAAGGAAAGCTGCATCTGTGAAGCACTACATTTCCATTACGTCCCCAGACTAGCGTTACTTGCCTTTCCTCTCTACTGCGTATTATTCTCTGACTTCTTGGGTATACCATAAGGATCAGAATTTGCTTCCTGAAGGCGGGCGAGAATGTTTTTATCCTCCAGCTGAAAGGGGAGCTGTATTGTTCATGCCTGCATTATCTAAAGCAGTGTTTCTCAAACGAGGGACGGGGGCTGATAAGGATGTCAGTCTCCAGTGCAGACAGCAGCCCACGGCAGTTGAAGCCTTTAAGTAGTTTGCTGAAGATTTCGAGGCAGACACCAGCCTGCTTTTCCAGACATAATCCCCAACATGTCAGCTGTGGTTTTCTTAAATACAAAGGTATGGATCAAGCTCTTTATTTTTCTTCCCCATTTGCAATAGCTGTGTTACTACTAAGAGAGTGGGGACATGTTGTGCAAATTACACCCTGTTTCTATTTGGTGCTTGCTAAAGGAACAGCTCCATCGCCTACAAGCGGCGAATTCCACCCCTAAGATGGTGATTTACAGAAACCGGTTACGAGTTTCCCACAAGCGAGTTTTCCTTCATCATCGTTAAGGCGTAGCTAAGGACGGTCCCCACCATGCAGATCCAGGTCACGACGCGGGCAGGAGGAAGGGGTTGTCTCAGAGAGGGTGAGAGGAGAGGCTGGTGCGGGCGATGCGGTGGGCATCCGGAGGAGGTCTTGCGGTGAATCCCGGTGCCCCTTCGCAAGCGCTCGTCGGTGCCGGAGAAGCACCCCGAGAGGGATTGGGGAGGACCTGCTGGAGAAGACAGAGGAGAGAAAGTCAGGCTGAGGAAGTGGGTGGCTCTTACCTGCTCTTGTCTGCATTGATAAAAAATGTTGGGCTTGTTTCTGACACGCACCTTTGAAACAGGCATTATTTTAGAGAGATTTTTGTTGCTTTTCATTGGCCACCACCTTTGCCTGATGCACCTCTTTCTAATTAATCTGCTTTGTTTCCTAGCAAATACAATATGTTCAATCAATGAGGCTGAATATTTGGAGGTCACTTGGTTAGATCCATGTAAAGTGGTTTTAGTGTAATCAGGGCTCTGGCTTTGGGGTCTATTCCCTTGGTCAATCATAGGGCTTATGGAAAGAGCATGTAACTCATGGCCTGAAGCCAGGTCTTTTTAAGATCACCTCCTTAAGGGCTCAGTTTGGTCGTGGTGAGTAAACACTTACTTCATAGCTTACTTCTGGCATAGTGCAGAGTTATAACAAGCCAGAAACTACTATTTTACGAGATAAAAGATTTAGTGCTTTAACTACAGATGATTTGGGCTATTTCATTATACCACCAACCTTTACATAATTGCTATTGAAACTGATTCACACAGAGATCTTACATATGCAGGTAAGTTCTCTTATCCCTTCCAGCAAGGAAGTGTGCAGAAGGGTAATTTTGCTCGGCTCCCTACCAGACTTGCTTGGGCGTAAAGATGCACATGTGAAAATCGACACAATTTTTTTTTCCCCCCGATTCTACACGACACTTGAAGCTTCTGAGAGCTTCCATTGCTTTGCTCAGATAATTTTGCCTCTGGGAGAAAAGGATGAGACCATTAGGAGTTGCTGGCGCAAGATGGATGGCAATCTCTCTCACAAATGCCTACATATTTCCAGCCCGCAAGGAAGAGACGATTCCAGACCTCTCTCTCTCTGTCCTTCAAATGCCACAAACAACAGAGGCAGGCAGCAGACACTGAAGACTTCAGAAGGACTTTTACAAGGTGGGGTGGCATCCCCTAAATGCCACAGTAGCTATGATGAGAGACAGAACAGCATACACAAACCTAATGGAGTTCCAGTTTTACCACGTGACATGTTTTATTCATAGGGTATACTACATATTTTTTAAATTGCTTCTTGTCGTTTAAGCAAGTTTTGCAGGGAGAGATATTATGTTTTTTAAATCAGTTGATGGAGTTGGAAAAAGTGAGCAAGTTTTCTTGTTCGGAGTTCCTTCATTAGCCCTGACAAGTTGCAAGTCCCTGCTATTGCTTGTTCAAGTGACTTTCCTTGACAGTGAGGGGGAGGAGAGAAGAAAGGGGGGGAAAGAGAAAGAAGGGTCATGGAAAGGTGGCCCACAGAAACACACTGTCTGCATTTCTATTGCAAAATCTTCCCATTGCCTTATTATCTGTCTTTTCCAATTTATATATATATATATATGTTTATTTCAGAAGCTTCAGTGTATTCTCATTTGATTAGAGCTGCAGTTCGAAGAGTTACAGACAAGTGTACAAAATCAGTTATATAAAAGTATAAACAGAATGTATATGATCTCCTGTCAGTGAGTAGTACTTCACCCCAAACCTCAAGTTTTCAAGAAAATGTAGAAATGAGTTCATGCCCTGCCATTGAGCTTTGAGAATGATTGCTTCAGCTTCCTTACTCTGCCGCCGGTCTGCAGCGTTCTGGTTATGCTACAGTTTTAGTCAAATAAGTAAAAAAACTGAACTACTCAGTTTCACGCTAAGATTGCTGCTTCTTCTCCAGCCAGAAGAAGGATGCAGACCATAAAGGAGCCTTCAGGGACCGTGGCAGTGCCATGGCATGAGGCACCACAAAACGCCGAGTACTGCTGCAAGCCAAAGAGACAAAGGGAGCGGCCGAGCTCGCCCCAGGACTCTGCCCAGCCAGAGAGGCTGCCGGGCCCCGCGTCTTCCCGGGCTGTGGGTCAGGGCTGCACAGACACTCACCCAGCGTATTTCCAAACGTTAGCATCCTGTACATCGTTCAAATAAATATGAAAGGTTTGCATCCCGAGTGCAATGAAGGATTTGCAGAACAAGAGATGATTTTTTTTGTTTGTTTTAATTCAGTCCATTTTAAGGCAATTACTCTATCTGAAAGCATTTCTCCTCCATACATGACATGATATGACTGACATTTGCTTGAATTCAGTGACTGGAAGAAGCACAGCTTTCTCCTCAAATGTAAGCTGTCTTTTCCTTGGGCAACCATATGAAACTCCTCAGGGAGTGAGTGCCTCCCCGCTAAGGGAAAGGAACCGCTGGCCCGGCTGAAGAAGACACCAGAGCTCACCTGGCTCCACCACTCTCCCAGCTGCTGCATGAATTCAGCTTCCCAAATGCAACAGCAGAAACCACTCCAGTGGGTTTCCCCACTCCAGTGGAATGGTTGTAAATGATTTCATGGCCAAAAGAGCACCAGATGAGTTTCAGACGAAGAGACAAGTGTTGGAGGGAGAACTGCCCTTCTGTAACACTGGAAGTGCAGCAAGAACTTTCTACTTTTTGGCAGCTGGTGACATTACAAGATCAAATCCTCATTTGTATGGATGCCTTGGCTGGGTAATAACTTTTACATGAAAAGCATGTTCATAAAATACATTCACTTCTATCCTTGTTACCTTTTAAGGTATTGAAAAGGATATTTATTACATTCTTGTGGACACCATATTAATTCCTGTTACATTAACGTAGGACACTGCATTTTTATTACAAAGTGACTGAGGTTTAATAAAATGAAAAATTACTTCAAAAGTAAATAAAACTGAAAACACCACTATATCTGTTATGACTTGCAGAAGCTGAATAAAAGAAATAAATAACATACACTTCTGTGCTCAAAATAACCCGATTACGGCTATAAAAATATTGTTAGCTCTTTCTGTTTCACAAAGCAACCAATGCTTTATTGAAAGATATTTCAGGCATTTTCTTCTTCGCCGCATCACTTAAAATGTAAATAACCTTTCCCCACAGTCTGTATTAACTTCTGTGGGAGAACCCTGATGAGACCAACGCATTTCTGCATTGGAGCGTTACACGTGGTACACGTATGCTGCGATGCAAAAATCATCTCTGCTAGAAAATGAGAAAATCTCAGAATTAAGGAGCAGCAGAGTTTTGTCTGTACTTGAGCTTTTCACATGGAAATGTTTGCATCCAGGATTTCAGTTCATTCAGAGAGAGGGACGAATGCCAGGCATGTACCTCAACTGCCTGAGTATTCAGGAGTGATGAGATCCAGTCTTTTGACCTCAAGCCATGTTTAATTCACCAGTGGCCACCAGGTCTTTTAGACAAGATTGGACTTTAGAAGGTGAGTCTCAGAGGTCACAGACGAGCTACTCATTTCGGTGAAGACAGGTCATGCCTACCAGGAGGCAGGCTGCAGAGGTAAAGTTTGGTCACTGGTGAGAGTCATGTGCAATTCAATTTATTTGATTAATTTTAATCTAAACCTGTTTCTATTTTGACCTTATTCGTTATTTGAGCTCTTTCTTCTGAAGCCTGTCTAGTGAATTTTCAAAGAGCGAACTCTCAGGGCATCCTGACAGCATACCGTACATACCACTGTAAGCATCTCGGGATCAGCTGCTCGGATGATTCTAGTATAAGCAAAACACTGAGAGTTTAAAAAGAATCACAATATCAAAGATTCAGTGTAACTCCTCAGCATTCCCTGTCAAGGCTTGAAAATTATAGCTTGCTTCCTCTTGTGTTTATGAAAAGTTTGTTGAAAGCAAATACCCTCACTCCTACTGCCTGCCTTATCTAAACACAAGAATGGAAAAGTCAGAGACATGTTCACAGACCTTCCCGTCATAAACACTGTTATATTCCTCATGTCATTTCTAGACTGTGTATGTGATTAGAAGATTATTATTTCTAAGAATGTGTAAACTAGCAATAACTGAGCTGAAGAAACCTTCATATCCAAAGTGAAAGAGGGAAAAAAATCCGTGAAGTTGCAAAAAGTTTAGCAAAGTTCTTTTTCACTTCATTTTCTCTGGTCAAGTTTAGTCTGGACCTTAATGTATTAAGTGCTATTAGCATTAATCTCCAGGCGTGTGAGACAGATGAGACCTAATCAGTTTCGATGCCATATCATCTAGCATTCATATGCAAATGTGCCCGGATCATTTCATCACATGAGATACTGTACCTTAATCAAGCTACTGAAAACACAAACCCTGCTAGAGAAAGGCAATTATCCCCACAGATAAGACAGAGAGACAGATTTTCCATTTCAAATTTCCTTTTTCTTTTTTTACCTCTCACTCAAGAATTCTTATGAGCTATTTTAGAAAAGTTAGAAAAGTTACGAGCTATTTTAGAAAAGTTTAGAAAGACAGCACATATCCTATGGCCTTCAGGTTTTTTTTCCTAAATGTTTTTAACCTGGTCATTCTTTTCTTTGGCGCAAGTTCCCAAAGGATCCAAGGGAGCTGGAGCTCTGTGGGCACACCCCCGTTCGCTGTGGGCCCCGGCGCCATACCGCCTGCAAGGGAGGTTATCAGAAATGCCCCAACTCTGTAGTCAAAATGAACGGTGATTAATTAGCTAATCCAGTTGTTAAAGTAAATCGCTGCTGGATTAACAAATAAAATGCTGTTAGTAAAGCAGAACACACAGAATTCTTTTTTAGTTTCCATAAAATTGAAGTTGTTTATAGGCTTCATTACCCAAATGGAAAACCAAGAATCACGATGGAAGTCCTTGTGGTTTGTTTGGGATCCATCTCACGTAACCTCACATCAGGATTTACATCTGAGCTGGTTATACAGTCTCTCTCCCTAGTGAGCAGCAAGAAATACGCATTTAGGGAATGCAGTTCATGCAATCTATTTTATACATTTATATTTGAATGAGTGAGCGATATTCTGGAAATGTCTATTTGGCATTTGGAAATGCCTAAAGTAGGAGACTGCATGATGAGCTCATCTGTAAATATTTAAAGCTGGTGAGATGCACCTCCTCCTTTTTTATGTATATCAAAACACTCTCATTCACACACACACAGAGAAGCCCTTTATATTAGAAAAATTAGGACCTAAAATCCAGCATACAGCAACTTAGATATGTGGGGATTATGATGGCTTGAGCATCTTTAATTCACCTGTCTTACATCAATGCGTTGTGATAGTCTTTAATTAGAGGATCATATCCTTTTTTTCCATCGGCTGCCTCCTTCACTCCATGCACAATTAACAAGCTCTCGTTCAGTGGCTGAGAAAGGGAACAGAGGTTATGTGGAATAGCCAGAATCCTTTAAACTTGGCACTATACAACTTTTTGATAATTAAAACAAAAGCAATGTGGTACACAGAAAATGAATTTTTAAAAGCTGTTGACAAGTTTCAAAATGCATTTCTAAACAGCGAGGCCTCATTAAGGGCATTTATCCTTAAGGCCACGCGGAGGTCAGCTCTTGGCCTTTACGTTTTTATTAATGATCTGGAAGAATGAGAGAATCCTTACTGATTAAAGTGTGCATGTGACACATGAAGAGAGCACACTGAAACAAATGGGCTGATAAGCTGCTGCAAGCAAATGACATGTGAATCAATCCAGATAATTGTAATTCAACAATATTCAGGAATTATAGACATAATGAGACACTATCTTGGGAACAGCAACTGAAATGATTGGGGCATCATGTCAGTCAGCTGGAGATCAGCTCCTTGTGCAGTATGCAAAAGGAATAACAGCAAAAAAAAAAAAAAAAAGCCAGTCCTGGCATAAACGAGCAAAATAATGCCAAAAAGGATTAGAAAGGTTATGCAACCTGGCACTAGCAAGTCTTCTTCTGAGATGCTGTGCGCCCACAGGTCAAGAAGGAATAAACCAGATCTCTCTGGTTCAGAGATGAACCAGGAGAAAGATTAAATGATTGGAAAACCTGCCTTAGTGGAAAACTGAAGTTCAGCCTGTTTACCTCAACAAAAAGGCTAAAGTGTGCCTTGATCACAGTTTCTAATTACCTCTAGGGGGAATAGAAATTCGATAATTGAGGGCTCTTCAGTCTCAAAAGCACAAACATAACAAGATCGAGTGCCTGGAAGTTGACAGTTGAGACATTCAGAAATAGAAATTACGTGCATTAGTATTACAAAAATTAATCACTTCAATAATTTAACAAAAATAATGATAGCTTGTCCATACTGCAAATATTTCAATTGAGATTTCCTATGTTTTAAAAGGAGATGCTGTAGTTAAACAAAAAACAATTCAGGGAAGAACTGACCTGTGCTACACTGGAGGTCAGAGTAAACTATCATCTCTGAACGTAGGATCTAGGACTATGCTGCTTCATTTCATTGCTGAGCAGTGGCAGCCTGACTCACCAGAAATGCTTTCTTAACTACTTTCCACAGCACATAATTTTTTTTTAATAGCATAGAGGTGCCTGGGAGGAAGAGGCTTTCTCTAATATGCAGGGAGTATATTGTGCCTGACTAATTTTATGGGTCCCTATTGACAAAAGGCTTTATCTGTGCTTTCTATCCGTTTAACTATAAATCTCTGTATTGAGTTTTGACTCATGGGGACCCACATAATTTAGTTTGATGAATGATTCTGTGTTTTATGATAGCAGAATGAAATCTTTTGGTAAGATGTAGTAATTCATTTCCTCATAATTAACAGGTGACAGACAACACAGTACAGAAATAACAGATTGTTGAATCCATAGATACGTCAAGGTGAGCCAAAGCCTACACAAGCTGCCAGTTAAGAATTAGACAGTGCCTTTGTGACAGTATAAAATCCAACATAAAGTGTAAAATCAAATTATAAACACATTTCCATGCAGTCTTGGTCCCATATATCTACTGCCTGTGGTATCCCTCTGAGATACCTTTCCCTCCTTCTCCGCCTTGTGTAGGCTGTGGTCCCACACACTCTATGCACAAACTTTGCTTTTCCCAACCACAGCAACTTGGTCCTTCATATAATAATCCTCTCACATCTCCTGAATATTGAAATATTATGCTAATGCACTAAAAAGTCACAAGCCTCCCAAAACACTTCAGTTTCCAAAGTTAACTTCTGAGAAGAAGCTGAATAACGGAAAGGGTATCAGTAGGTATCCCTTTGTGGACATTTAAGGTCTTTAAAAAGTCGAAAAAACTTTTTTTGCTGTTTTTTAATGAGAATTTGTCCATCATCTATCCGAGGACATATCCCACCAGGAAAGGCAGAGGTTTGAGAGGAATGTCGATGATTTGTAACTACAGCAGTAAGCCTACTGCAAACTGTGAGGGATCTGGAGTTGGCGGGCTGTCCTGGCCAGTCCGTTTTCAGCAAGGAGCTGTCAATGCCTTCACAGCCACGATTAATTAAGAGGCTCTGCATCACTGTAATACATCAGCAAGGGGGCCTTTTGTAAGAAACGTGCCCCTGAAATTGCCAATAGCATCGCAAGCCCGCTCCCGTAAGACATCTTGTGTTGGGCTGGTGCGTGTAAGTATTTACTGTTTCCCTTTTTGTCAGATGCGTGTGGAGGAGATGGGATTTACAGAGGGTGTGGAGATAGCAAACAGAACTTTGGTGCAAAATCCTCCATACTAGCCTTAGCAAAAGCAAGAGAAATCTACCCCTTTGACAGCGTGGTTTCTCAGGGGGTAGTCATGGAAATAGCAGGCAGCGCTGCTGAGGCGGAGGCACTGGCCGTGGCTCGTCCCTTGGCAGCGGCGAGCCTGGCTTCGGCCAGAGGAACAGCTGCTGGTTACCAGGAATGCTTCTGCTCCATCAACACCTGACCTCACAGACCGTGGGGCTGGATTTGCTGCAACTGCCTTGTCCTTCATCATCATCTCACATGCAGAGGTGCTTGGTGACTTCCAAGGACCTTCCGAGTGGACAGTATTGACCACAGAGTTGTGGGGATGGCTTGGGTCTGCCACCTCAGAAACATTCCCATGACATTTGCCATCTGATTAATATGCCATTTGGGTCCTTACATGTTCAGTATTTCTAGAAATTTGTATTTCAACCAAAACTTAATGACTGCATTAATATCAGTCTTGTTATCAAAAGCTTTTTATTCTCTGCATAGAGGTTCTCCAAAAGATTTCTTCATCTTGTTTGTGGAAAGGTTAAAATAGTATTGCAGAGGATCCTCCTGGTATTCTTTATATATTTTATATCTATTTGGAAAAACAAAAAGTATAGACCACAGCTGACAGGCTAGACAGGATAACAGATGTTGATATCTCTAAATAAAACAAGCCCTCCATAATTAAACCTTAAAACATTCAATTGTGAAAATCTATTTAAAAATACAAGTGTTGCCTGTTTTCCACCCTGTAGCCTATGGTAGTGCTCCTATAGTTTATTAACAATATGAGCAAAAAGCAATTTAGAAGCTTTTATTTTCTTGCTGCTGGAATATCTCCACAGAGAGTCTCCTTATGATCAGCATAACGATTTGAAATTTGTACATAGCTTTCACCAGCAAAGACTTTGTCTGACTTGTCTTCTCTGTATTAACAGATGCTTCCCACTGCAAGTGCTTGGCCCCGGTGCCCCGTCAGCTGGGCCAGCTGCCGACTGGATTCTCAATACAATGAAAGATGGTGGGTTTAACATTTAAACCAGCCCACAACTTCCACAGCTTGTTGGTACACAAAGGAGACGATAAGCTTACATGCCTGACGTACAGGAAAAGCTGTAAACTCTACATTGCTAAGTTAGACTCAGATAAATCCCGCTTCCCTGGATTTATCCTTGATGAGATGCTGGCGGTGTACATCTGCCTGCCTCCTCGGGCAGCTGCAGCCACCGCGGCTGCTGAAGTCACCGGCCTCTGGTACAACCGAGAAGGTGGCACGTGGGCATTTTAGATGGAAAGGTTAATGAGTTTTGTCACCTTGGATCATGTGCCTACAATCACTCTGGTGTGCAGAACAGCCAACCCCACACATGGCCCCGGAGCCAAATTAGCTGTTGCTGTCTATTGTCTGTTGCAGGGTACGTTGTGACATGGTGACAACAGAGAGGGGATTTGAGAATACGCTCCAGAGCGCTTCTAGAGTTTCCTTACTTGCTCCATATATGTGTCTGATGATCGATGCAGTGGCTACCTGTCCTGGAGGTGACAATATCAGACAGTCCAGCGACACAAGGTCCTTCCACAAAAGTCCCCGGCCACTCCTGCTGGAAGGGCTATAATTTAAAGGCAGTCTGGGCTGAGGCTGAATTCAGGAGGAACTCGTGTGGTTTTGTGCTCGGGAAGAAGCTAAGCTGCATATTGCTCTTTAGGGTGGTCTGTCGAGTGCTGCAGACAGGTTGACAGGGTCTTGTCCACTGCAGGGTCTTATGATATCTCAGCTCGTGACCTTCATCACTAGTAGGATGCTTGACAAGAAGAATTGTTCATCTGATCCATACGTAGGTGATCTTGCCTTTGGACATACTGATTTTTACATCGTCATGCAACAGAGGCCTTCCCAAAATTTTATCGAGGAATGGAGGAATCTGTAAACTAAATATGGAAGTAGAAGTCATATATTAATGTAGATGCCATCAGTGTAAGGGCAGGACGTGTGGTATAAGGGAGATGTTGGGAAGTTAAGTTTTAAATCCTGGTTGCTACAGTAAAATTGCTTTTGCAATCTGCTTAGAATAGCATCAAGACACAATAAAGACTAATTTTAAGTACAATAAATAAATGAGCAGTAAAATAACTATTTTGGGGACTTTGCTGTACGACTATTGTAAAAGGGAAGTGAATGCCTGTGGTGGGGCTTCAGGATCTGACTAAGAAATCTATCAACAGTCATTAAGTCTCTGTCTTTCCTCCAAAGATTAGCAGCTCCTGCTGCTGTGGACTCTGTCCTCAGCCTATCTTGGAAGAAGAAAGTCTGAAAAAACAGGTTGGCCTCTAGATAAGGGTGTCTGAGGGAAACCCTGATGCTTTGGTCTGGTTCTGGGGTCTCTTACAAAACAGACTGCATCAAGTCAGTCTCCCCCTTTTTTTTTTTGAATGAGCAGATCAGGCAGGTTCCAGCCTCAAAGCTACTCTTGTCACAGGCAGTATTTACAAACGCTTTTTAGCAAACAGAAATTTCCTTTAACAGAAGCATCAACAAGCAAATCTTTACCTACAATCATGTTGGCCTATGCAAATGGTCTCAGCGCTAACCACAGAAAAATTTTCTGCAAAAGTTTTCTGCAAACACCCTAGTTTGACCACTTACGAGCATTACAAGATTAAAATCAATGTATTTTAGAGGTTCATAATCCACTTCAAAAGTTACATTGCGGACAGCCACCAACAGCCAAACCAGGCGACTTGCTACTCTGAAATTAGTCAGCCAGGCTCCTGGAGCGCTCAGAGGTAGCCAATATCTATTTGGCTTCTGTGTCTCTACAGAACGGTTTCTCTCTTGTGAAACTGTGGAGCTTCATGCAGCAATCCAAACGCGTGCACATTATCCCTGT